>NC_071277.1:9130000-9412500 GCF_023375685.1 Ictalurus furcatus | reverse complement strand
CCTTCATATATATTTGTTTGTTTGTTTGTTTGTTTGTTTACTTCCTTGAATACTTATCTACAGTATTACAAAAACCCTGGAACGCCAGAACATTTATTCATTATGTAGATACTTACTCATTTACATATACATTCATTATTTTTTGTTTACATTTGCACCTATGTAATTGATTGATTGATTGATTGATCGATTGATCGATTGATTGATTGATCGATTGATTGATTGATCGATTGATTGATCGATCGATCGATCGATTGATTGATTGATTGAGTGATTGATTGAGTGATTGATTAATTGATTGAGTGATTGATTAATTGATTGATTGATTGAATTAATGATTGAATGAAAACATATCTTTACATTTCCAAGGTTTTGAATGAGGTTGTTGGCCAGGATAACCTTTTTTTTCATTGTGCTAATATAATTAATGACTAATATAATATAATATTTAAATATAAATGTAGAGCTGTCTTTCTGACCCAACATCCTCTTTCTTTTTTTTATTTTTTGGCCGTCTCTGTGTCTCGGCTCAGGGCCACCCAAGCGTGTGCAGAGATTAATTCACATTCACAACGGCCGTCTGTATTTAGCTTTCATCAGGAGTGTCTCAGCCCTTTCTTAATATCTGCAAACCCTGTGGGTGTAAAGTGTGTGTGTGTGTGTGTGTGTGTGTGTGTTATTAAGGATATTAGGAGAAGCCATACAAGCCCTGTAGCACCTCTCGTGTCCTGAATGTAGCCTGCACCACACACACACACACACACACACACACACACACACACACACAGGTGTATGTGATGCTGTGTGAGCAGATGGTACCTGTGCAAGTGTGGGCGTGGCTCACACACCATGTCACCTGCCATGCTGAGTCATGTGTTCTGATTGGATGAGCTCCATCTGTATTGTGTCCCAGATTGGCCAAGATTTTGGCATATACATGGTTCTGTCCACCCAAAGAATTCTGGGTAATTCTCCTCCCTCTACATATCTCTAAATATAGTGACATTGTGTTAATGGAAGCAGGGTGTGGAGATGACGCAGTAGAAACGTCCTGCTGGTTCTGTTTACACACACCCTCAACGGGATAACGAGAGAGAGAGAGAGAGAGAGAGAGAGAGAGAGAGAGTGTGTGTGTGTGTGTGAGTGTGTGTGTGAGAGAGAGAGGGGGGGGTTGACAAATGTGTGCTTACATGCTCTGTAGTCCACTCAATCAGTCCAGTGTTTGGCCATTTAAGTAGCAGGAAAGAATGAGAGCGAGAGAGAGAGAGAGAGAGAGAGAAAAGAAGAAGAGGTAGAAGGTGAAACAGAAAGCGTATTTAAACCCTCATCCACACTCACACACGAGTTTTGGCCACACAACATTTTTCAGTATTAGTTCAGTATTAGTCTCTTTTCTCTTTTTTATCTTTAAATTGTCTCTTATTTTTAAAATGACATTGTATTACATTTTACAGAAAAGAAAAGAAACTATTCCTATCGCTATTTCCTTCTTCAGTCTGCATTTTCTATCACTTCTTTTTTCCTCTACACGCTTCTAGTCGAACAATCTGCCAATCTCGGAGGCAGTTTACCCGCAGGTGATTTTAATAATCCGAATGTGAAGCCGCTGCGTAACCGCGTAACCTGACTCTGAATACCAGGAACTTTATGTAAATATTTATGTAAATAACTTTCGTGTCTGATCCACATTTCGCTCATCGTTTGAGATAATAAACATAATCCTAAGTGTTGTTTTGGTTCGATAAAAAGCCTTCAAACAAAACATTTATACACAAAAATGTAGAAAACAGTGAGCGTTACAGTAAATTCTGCCATCTTGCGATTGTTGAGGTCACGTCATGATCACACGTTGATCTAAAAGGCTGGGATTGGTTCTCAGGCGTGATTACAGATTTAATGACTTTGAATAAAGGATTTTTTAAAAAATATCAGTGGTTGAGAATAGCGTTTTAGTGTGAATAGAAAAACGAAACAGATGCGTTTGGCTTTTTTGTTTGTTTGTTTGTTTGTTTTTTAATTGGTGGTTGGTTTACCAGTAGGACTTTTGGTAGCATTTTATTTAGGGGCAGTGCTCACGTGTGCCCTTCATGACTGTCGTAAACACATGTGATATTTATAAAGATGTGTTCCAGTTGGTGCCAGCTGGCAACGTGAGGTTGTGTTATGAAACTTTTCCGGCTGATTTACACCGTTACTGGAACATATTTTGAATAAAGATGATGTTTATTCAGTTTTTGGCTGTTTCTCCTCCCACTGGTGCGCAGTATTGATCAGCTTATCTGCATTTCTGCTGCACTGTGTGGAAAGTTTGCAATTGTTTAGAGTGGAGTTTTATTGGCTGTTATGCAGTATTGAGAGGGTTTAAGTGTGTGTGTGTGTGTGTGTGTGTGTGAGAGAGAGAGACAGAGAAAGAAAGCTCAGTCATTAGTGTATACTGCAGTCTCTGACTGCTTGAAAAAAAGAGAGAGAATTATTTATATATAGTTTATAAGCTCCAGCTGAACGGCATCCACCGAATGTTGCACGTGGTGGTGCAGGAGGACGTGTCGCCGCCACGTTGCTCCAGGATTCCTGGGTCGATCCTGTCCGTGTGTTTTACACGTTCTCCTCATCTCCGTGTGGGTTCTCCAAGTTTCATTCCAAAAATGTTTCGCAGATTGGCGAAATTACCTCTAGACATGAATGAGTGTGTGCATAGGCTGTCTTCCTGTCCAAGCGGTATTCCCACGTGACTCCCAGTATTCCCGGATCTACCCGCCACCCTGACCAGGATAAACCACTTACTGAGGACGAATTTCTAAACGAGCCATGGATTTGTGATTGAAAACAAACATGTGGGGACCCCTGTGCCCCCCAACCCCCCTCCCCTTCTTCAAGCGAGCCCAGAATCACCGTGTGGTGCCGACTCAAGAACTCACTCAAGTATGAAAACATTCAGAGCCAATTATTCTCATTATACCAGAATGTCCAGAATTATTAAGCTACAGGCAGCATGAAAAAAAACAAGCCTCCAGGAAAACCTCTTTGGATTTTCAGTGATCCGTTACAGCTTCCTAAAATGCGTAGGGTGTAATTCTGCAGCTGTTCTCAGTGGTCTAATGTCACAGTTAGTAATACTACCTTCCATTTTTGGGCTCGGAGCATGTGAATTGACAGCAGGTTTCTACTCGCTCCCTGAAGGCAGCTCTGCATTTTATGAACACTGACTCTGGAAAGCAATTCCATTCTCAATTTAGCCCCTTCGCTCTTCAGAGGGAGCTGCGGCGTTCTTTCTGACCCTTGTAATAGAGGGGCATACAGAGTAGGTGCCTGAGAGAGAGAGAGAGAGAGAGAGAGAGAGAGAGAAATGGTGGAGAGGACGAACCAAAAGAGAGACTGGGTATTCGTCATGGCAGAAAACTGGAGATATGAGTCATGAGATGAACTGACATGAAAATGACGTTAAAACTGAAGAACATGTCCTTATCTCCTTCCCGACCTTATGGTGATGCCAGTGTTTCTCAGCTTCTTGTCCTCCAAAGTACGGCTCTGTGTGACCCTGGTTCTTCCTTGATTAAAGAGCACTTCATGTGGCAGTCAGTCATGTCATTATGGAGATATGGAGCTTCAATCCAGAGTAAGTCCCAGTAAGATTTACTCCTGGACAGCAACTCCGGTGAACCATAGAACTGGAGATCAAGGCACGTACCTCACTGCCAGCTAGTCAGGAAACTGAACCAAGGTCAGCTAGAAATACTCGGCCTCTTGGGGTCCAGTTCTTGGGCACTGGTGGTCATAGAACCATGAGCGAAGTAAAGATCACATGGTAATAGATTAAAATTTTAGGTTGGTCTTCCATAGCTCCAGAATACCACAGGACTCCAAAGTCAGAACATGGTCTTGTTTGAAGCCCACTAAAGAGCACCTTAAGTGGGTAAAATGTAATGTCAACTTCTGACTCAGTCTCAAAGACTACATTCCATTTCCATCCAGTGATCCAGGCCCAGTCTTATCTTCCTATAATTCCTTTGATGGGAGCATAATGACTATGGAACAGCTCTCAGATTTACCCAGCATGACACAGCATCTTTAATATCTACTCAGCTTCCTGCAGAGTGCATCAATACATCAATTAGTGTCAAGCTAGATTTTGTTACACATTAGACTGTAGAACACAGTCCTATAAGTAAGTACATGGAAGAATCGCTTTCTAGTCCATTTGTTCTCTCATTATCTCTCTTCATGCTTTAGGGACAATCGCTGACTTTAATCCATCATAACCACATCATAATTGCTCATGAACTCTTGGGGCCTGTGTGTTACTTTGAGACTACAAGAGTGCCAGACATATTTACAGATGCCTCCATCTAGACTTTTCTCATTCATCTCTCTGACCCCTGCCCCTTCATCTCTTGCTCTCTGGGCAAAGCAATTTTGCAAAGTGGCTGTCTTTTCACATTCAAACACAGAGCCAGAATCATAAAGACTGCCCTTGCTTATCCATTTCATCATATCAACCCGCTAAGACCTACTGGACATGATTTCTGTTGCATCTACATGGTCACATGGTCAAATCGAGCTCTTCTGAAATCAGACACAGTTCAGGGCCTTCACAGTAATAAGAACAACTTCTCAAAAAAATCCGAATACAATCTGAAACTGCAAACGTGTCGTTCTTGTCAGTCCTTTCCACAGTATCAATGCTAATCAAAGTCCCAAATTCAAGGTCACTTTTTTTATTTTGCAGACATTCCAGGGATCCTCCCTGCTATCAAAGACCAAGAAGAAAAACAAAGGTTGGTGTCACATGTTTATTGATCGTCATGCCATAATTATCAAAGGTATTGAGTGTGATTATGTGAACACCATGCCAATCCAAAGAACACAGCCTTCCCAAACCTGGTCCAGGAAGGACATTTGAGTATTTTCTCTGCTACTGTACCAACACACCAGATTCAACTAATCAGCTAATTTCCAGACCATCCTGAGTTGAAGTGAGGGTGCTAGAACAGGGTAACTGCTGCACTTTGCAGGACATGGTGTTCTTCAGGACCAGGGTTTGGAACTTATGCTATAGAATATCACACATTGCACCAAAGAGTACCTCTGACTTCAACGATACTTGCTTCATTACTGTTTTTGTGTTGAATCTGCAGGCATGCCCCTGTCCTCCATCAGCAAGAGGAGAATTTCGTGCAAGGACCTGGGTCGAGGAGACTGCGAAGGCTGGCTCTGGAAGAAGAAGGATGCCAAAAGCTACTTTTCCCAAAAGTGGAAGAAGTACTGGTTTGTCCTAAAGGATGCCTGCCTCTACTGGTACATGAACGAGGAGGTGAGTGATTCTGCTCGCACTCCGAGCTCCATCAAACCGTGCGGCATTAAAATCGGACTTGACACAGCCTGCAGCTGACGGCTGTCTGTTCGAATTGAATTGAACAACGTCAGTGATATGGTGAAAGCTGACTTAGTGACTGAGGCAAGTGTTTCAGGTATGAATATATTACATCATGATTTGTAGGTCTAGATAGATCATACATTACGTTCTAGGGCTTCAACGTGCGCGGTGTACCAAACACATCTCACAGCCGAATCCCATCGCTGATTCTTACTGTTTCATCCACTTAAAACGGCAAGTGAAGTACTTTAATAAGCAACCAACTGCAAAGAAAACCTGCGATACGGTGTAGGAGTGTAACACAGCCGATCGACCCCTCATAAATATTTCCATCGAAAGCAAATCCACGTGGCCATTACAGCACAATGTTAATGGAGACATACTAACATGGTTAGCTAACTGCATTTGTAAAATGTGCAGTTCATGCAGCTATCCATGAATTGGTCCCAGTGCTGCTAATTGTTACTTGGGTGCATACAACTTTCCATCCAGTCATAAATTCTATCCAGTGCATGGCTATACGGTATCTACCCAAAAAATCCTGATTGGATCATCTTCCTTTAGGTGGTTATAGATTATATCTCAAAGAGATATGACAGCGACTCTACTTATTTTTCTAAACATAAACCATTCTCTGTTGTGATTTATCCAATCACATGCGTTCATACAAATCATTTAGCTGAAGTTGAACTCGTCGGACCAGAGACAGAGCTTATCCAACTCGTTATAATCATGGAATTTTATGTAAGTGGACTGTCACAAATTTTCGTAGAACAGTACACCTAAGGTCTAAGGATTCCCCTCAGACGTTATCAACTTTCTTAGCATCAGATACTGAAATACACTCGCTGGACTGCCAGCAGAGATTTTAATTGGCATGATCCGAGCCTTGGTTGATGTGTATTAATCCCCTCCTGCTGTAACAGAGCACCGTGCTACAGTGATAAGCTGCAGATGAAATGCTCCCACCTTCGTTCCCTCTCTACCCCCCCTCCTACACCCTCTAGTCCTGATTAATTACCCGGTCTGGCTGTTCTCATTATCGTAGCCTGGGCTCAAGGCGACTCTCTCAGTCAGCAGAGAAGAATCGGAAACGAGGGACTCAAGCCCGGCCCAGCACACTCTGGTTCCACAGGGACTCCTGAAGCCGAGCTGAGCCGAGCTGTAATTGATGGTTTTTTTGTCCAGGAGCTCTGAACTGTATGGATAGGTTTTGCAAACACAGGCAGGCTCATAGAGCACCATAATGATTTTTGTCTTCCGTTTATTCCCGTGAAGTCACTGTCATGAAGCTGAAAGTCCCTCAGCATAGTGTTTGTTAGAGAACAACATACAGAAGTGGAGAAAGGAAGAAGGTGCAACTTCTAATGAGGACGAACGTGTCACATGCAAGATTCTCCCCGAGGTTTTACCTGGTTATTGTTCACACTCGTTCCCTCACACTCTTCCCTATTAGGATGAGAAAGCTGAAGGGTTCGTCAGCCTCCCGGAGTTCAAAATTGACCGTGCCAGCGAGTGCCGCAAGAAGTAGTAAGTGTTCGTACAGGTCTTCGTCAAGTCTATGGGTGTTTCTTCTACTGCATGTTCAAAACACAAGAATTGCACCAAACAGGAAAGAGTACTGTAGAACTTTGTAAAAAGTTGTAGTTAATTTTTTACCAACTCGAGTAAAAGCGACTGGACCATCATTTCATTCCAACGTGAAAGATGAGCTCGAAATAAATTTGTCCTTTGGTCTGATTGGCTGATTGGCTGATTGGCTCGGGTTGGAGGTTTGAATCCCAACTCTGCCCCGTGTACATGGAGTTTACATGTTCTCCCTGTGCTTCAGGGGGTTTCCTTCCTCCCTCTGACCAAAGACATACACTGTAGGCTGATTGGCACTCTCCTATTAAGAAACCGTGTCCACGGTTTGAAGGGTAAGCTGACCGAGCTTCTCTTACAGCTCACTTGAAGTTCATTCATAACTTTACTCATAAAAAATTTCACTCCTCGAGTGTCATATTCATGTATTTAATGTATTTGTGTACTTAACTAACTCCTTGAATGACATTTGATAGTGTTTTTGTGTGTTTACAGCTTAAACCAAAAACTGTGGTTACATCAAACTGTCAGAAGGTGGCACTGGACTTAATCCTGTCGATATCCTCACTTGAGCCGATATCATGCAAGAAAAATGTGCTTAAGTTTATGATCGGAATAATGCATAATTAATACCCGCATCTGTTTCAGACAAACTCCGCCCTCATGTGCGTAACTCTCACGTAACTTCAGAATAATGCTAAAGTCTAGCTATGTCCAGCTCCATAGCTACGCCTGAGGTCTGAACACCAGTGTGTGCAATTTCAGTATTAAATCCTAAACTGTGAATGTGGCCCATTGTGCAGTGGAAGAAACCCCAAATGTTTGTTTGTAGTAGAGAGATATTGTTCACGTCATTGATGTTGTTAAACCGAGACGCCTCGCTGTGACCCCTGTTTCTTTCCGTGTCCTAGTGCTTTCAAAGCGTGCCACCCCAAAATCAAGAGTTTCTACTTTGCGGCTGATGGAGTGGACGACATGAACAGGTGGCTGAGTCGGCTAAACATGGCGGCAGCCGGCTATGCCGAGAGAGAGAAGATCCGTCAGGAGCAAGGTGAGGGGCGGGGAATACTGTATCTTGTCAGGGGGTGGGGCTTGAGCATGTCCTGATTTAGCAAATTACAAACTTTACGTGACGTCACTAAGAGTATCTTTTTGAATACTCATTAATGCGCTGTTTAGCATACAATGCTGATTATAATTACACAGTACGACAGTTAACCTCACGTTAGCTAGTTCGCTAGTAAGCGTGACTAGTTTCCTACCCAACTGCCTGTCCTCTCGGAGGAGAGAGAGCTCCATCCCTCTTTCTGTCTTTTCCTTCTGTCCTTCATGTCTTTGGTTTTCTCTGCAGAAATGTTCTCATTCACACAGCATGACTTTCCCGCTGTTCTCTCGCTCAGTGAGATAGATGAGCATTTTAAGGAGGACACACACACACACACACACACACACACACACACACACTTTCAGAAGTGTAGAGGAAGGCAAAGATGAAAAGAAAATGAATGAATAAAGATGCAGTAGCTCATTCAGGAGCTCTTCTCTTCTCTTCTCTTCTCAACATGTTTTCTTCTCCTCTGATGCTAATGTTGACTCTTTCTGGGGCTGGTATACTATCATACACTCATTAATATTCATTAAGCGCTCATTAGTATTTGCATAAATTTGAATGCAACATTTCATAACTGTACAGTCTTAATGGAAATTGACAGTCTGCCTACCTGTCTGTCTGTCTGTCTGTCTGTCTCTCTGTCTCTCTCTCTCAGCTGATTACTGGAGTGAAAGTGAACACGAGGACAACGAAACCCCGTCTACGCCGAAGCAGGACAGTCCACCACCACCGTACGACACGTATCCCCGCCCCCCCTCAGTGAGTCAGACCTCACCCCTTTCCCCACACAGGTTACTGATTCGCTGACCTTGATTGTTAGCTCCTCCCTCTCAGTTTTTACCCACATAACGCCTCACGTCTGTAAATTTTGCGCGTAGTCTCAGAGTTAGTTGTCCTTCAGAGCAAACCATGCTAATGTGTTATCTAATTATTAGCTAATCAGATAATCATCTTGATTGATCTACTTAACAATGTAAGAAATGAGCCGTGATAAATCACGATCGATATATAGTTTTGTTTTGTGTTAATTTCTTTGGCCATAAGCCAGTTTTTTTTGCTATTTTTGTGGTCAGAAATGACAGACCTAAACCGACGTGGGTGAAGCGTCTCAGTGGATGTGACATTTAAAAACCTGCCAACGTTCTCACTTGGGATTTACAGATTGCTCTTATGTTTCTGCTTCTCAAGGCCAAAAACTACTCGGGATTTTCACGATTTAAAGTCGTTTGTGGATGTTTGCTGTTTATGTTGCATCGTTTTAATATAAACACACTACTTCACCGAAATACTGATTAAATACAGCTGATGTTAATTATTCTATCTGAAGCAGAAATGGTGTGAAATGTGAAATCTATAGCTCTATTCTACGTGGATTCATTTTAATAATGGATAATGATGGTCAATAAAGATGAAGTTATATCCTGTCAGAAAGTACGTATATCCTGCTTTGTCTGTCTTTATATTCTGTGATATAAAGACACCTTCAGAAAGTGTTTTTTCCTAACAAACGGAATTGGTTGAGTTTTTAAAACGCGAAACGATAAAATACACACAAAGTTTAAATTAAAAGGACGTGTCAGAGAATCAACGTTTACGATGGTTTTAGATTACGTATTGTGTCCCTAGCACTGAAAACTGTTATGGTCATGTGACCTAGTAATGATCATAATTACTATCAGACCTCCTTTGTATTAATTATTAATTAACTACGTACGGAAAACGAATCCCGTCCAAGTAGTACTTAATTAACAAAAGCTTCACAGCACAAAGCTGACATTGAATCACATTGAACTTGGCCCTGATTGGATATCGCTATAACTTGAGGTAATATCTTCACTCTAACCCTGCCCCTTTTTAATAATGACATGGTAATAATCATTTCTTTTTGGAAAAAAACAAAACAGCTAAGTAGAAGGATGTTATAGTTCCTGATATTAGCTTGTACTGTATATTTTGTCTGTCTTTAGCTGGAAGTGTGTGTGTGTGTGTGTGTGTGTGTGTGTGTGTGTGTGTGTGTGTGTGTGTGTTTGTGTGTGTGTGTGGTGTGTGTGTGTGTGTTCAGTAGCCAGTGAAAAGTTTATTTAAAAGGCACAGAACACCACAGAACTGCTATTTTAGAAATTCTACAGCAACACTGGAATTAAATGTTTTTATGTTTCCAACTTCTTTTTGCTCTCTTACTTTCTTTCTCCTCTCTCTCTCTCTCTCTCTCTCTCTCTCTGTCTCTGCCTCTCTCTCTCTCTCACACACACACACACACACACACACACACCCACACCCACATGCTGTGTGTCCTGAGAGAGGCAGGCGAGGAGTGACATTGTTAACCGCGAGACTTCATTCGCCAGAGGAAGATTACAGAGCGCTGCCTTTACACAGGCTTTAAATGGGTCCTCTGGGAAAGACACAATCTCTCTCAGTCTCATTTTCCCTCTCTATCTCTGTCTATCTCTCGCTCTGTCTCACTATTCAATCTCCTCTCTCTCTTCGTGAAAAAGAACTCGGCATATTCATCCTTCGAATTAACGCTCACTCTGTCGGATGATTAGACGGCTAGAAACATAAACATGACGTCGTCTGTAGGGACGATCTGACATCCGTTTAACTGCGTTATCAACGCGTACACAACAGAGCTGTACAGCCGACGCGCCACATACACGGATTTACAGTACAGCGTGTGTAAACGTTGCTATTGTAAAGTTTCATTAAAGTAAGGAGGCATTTATGTAACATGTATGGAAGGAGTCTCCAGTGTCAGCGCTTTGTAACAGTCAGAGGTCTTCAGAACAGAAGAGTTTACACTTCGTTGCGGACTTTCCACAACATTAAATGTATCTATAAATGGATAAAAAGTAAGCGTTTTCGAATTGTTGTGGTGTAAGAGGAATAAAACACTTTGAGACTAGCTGCTGGTAAATATAAAATAGTTGTGCTTAATATTGATCTAACAGTGACCAAGATAAAACAAAATGACATCTCCATATAATACATCAGCTAAAATCTCTCCATCTTTCCTAACAGATGACCTGCGCAAGTCCGTACCCGGGGCCCAAGCACAGCAGGCTGTCGTCCACCGAAACCTCCCACTCGCGCTCATCTCATGAGGAGTACCGCTCCGATCCTCCGGGTGGAGGGGGAAGCAGCAGCGGTGGCGGTTCTCCGGCCCGTAAGTCGGCGAGTCATCGGCGTTCGTGGCAGGACCTGATCGAGACGCCGCTCACCAGCTCGGGCCTGCACTACCTACAGACGCTTCCACTGGAGGACGCTGTGTTTGTTGAGCCGGGCAACGGGATGTCCCCCGAGCGCCGCCGCCAGTCCACGCTGCCCGCCCAGCGCACGCTCCTGCAGGAGCACTATGGACCCTTCGACATGCCCGAGGGCGAGCGACTGCGAGACCCTGTGGCCGGTGGAGGGAAACCCCGCAGCTTCACACTGCCACGCGATAGCGGCCTGCATGCGCTCCTCTCGCCCTCCACTAGCATGGCCGAGCATCGTGATCCTCCACACAGAGGTGACGGTGGGTCAGACATGTTTTAGACACACATGATGACGTTACTGTATTAATATTGTGCATACACAGAATACACTATGTGGAGAGATGGATGGATGCATGGACAGATAGAAATCATCTGGACCATTACAGATAGAAAGATGGTGGGATGGATGGATGGGCAGATAGAAATCATCTGGACCATTACAGATAGAAAGATGGTGGGATGGATGGATGGATAGGTAGGAGAGAATGGCTGGATGGATGGATGGATGGATGGTAGGATATATAAGGCAGAAAGATGGATGGATTAGAGACAGAGATATAGAAAGATTGATAGATGGATGGAGCTTTACACTTCTGTGCGACAGTGGACTGCATGCACTCCTCTCTCTCTCTCTCTCGCTCTAGTGATCCGGCAGGTCAGGACCGGTTCTCGAACTTACAGACATGTAAAAGTCCTTCCAGTATCTCATGTAGTCAAAGATCTTCAACGCTGATCGGTCGGCCCGTGTAACTGAGCACACTGGTGCAGCGACCCGTCACCTCAGTTAGATACCAAACACATTTTCCCAAAGCTCTTCGAAAACAAAGCTAGGTTCCTATGGTGTTATTTTTTGCGTTAAGTTTCTGCCCGTGCAAGAACATATTTTGAGCACACAAATAGCTCGCATGCGCGTAATTGCAGCTCGTGCGTGGGAAACTAGAACCATGAGAGGAAAACAGATGTTCACATGCGGAAAGGGGAGAACTGGTTCATACAGTAAGCATACTTACGATAAACATTAATAATCAAGAAAACATGGACTTGGAATTGGGTCTGTGAATGGATGAGACAGACGGATGGATTAATAGATGGATGGATGGATGAATGGCACATAGATGGACAGATGGAAGGCTGGATAGATATTTACATGTAGTAGATGGATAGATGGACAGATGGATGGATAGATAGATGGATGTATGGAGGATTGGATGGACAGATAGATAGATGGATGGATGGATGGTTGAATAGATGGAGGAATCGTTGGGTCTGTGGATGGATGAGACAGACAGATGGATTAATAGATAGATGGATGGATGGATATTTACATGTAGTAGATGGATGGACGGATGGATGGATGGTTGGATGGATGGATAGATAGATGTGTGGATGGATGGAGGAACTGTTGGGTCTATGGATGGATGAGACAGACAGATAGATTAATAGATAGATGGATGGATGAATGAATGGCACATAGATGGACAGATGGAAGGCTGGATAGATATTTACATGTTGTAGATGGATGGATGGATGGATGGACAGATGGATGGAGGGATGGATGGATGGATATTTACATTTTGTAGATGGATGGATGGATGGACAGATGGATGGATGGATATTTACATGTAGTAGATGGATGGATGGATGGATGGTTGGATGGACAGATGGATGGAGGGATGGATGGATGGATATTTACATTTTGTAGATGGATGGATGGATGGACAGATGGATGGATGGATATTTACAGGTAGTAGATGGATGGATGGATGGATTGATATTTACAGGTAGTAGATGGATGGATGGATGGTTGGATGGATGGATATTTAAATGTAGTAGATGGATGGATGGATGAACTAATGAATTAATAAATGTATATAAATGGTATAAATACTAATGTATGTATTACAAATGTAAAGTACAAATACACACACAGTCACTGCTTACTGAGAAACCCACAGATGTGAAACTTGATGCGAGTCTCAGCGAGTCTCAGCGAGCTGCAGATGTAATAGCCGAGGCGAAAGCTGTGAACAGTGAACATTTATTATTGATGCCAGCGACATGACTGCTTTACACATATTTACACTGCAGGCAAGTCTGAGCTTCTGGAGGAGATGGAAAGGTCTGGATGTGAAGCAGGTCTGTGTTTATTAGTCTGTCCTTTACACCGCTGTCCTGTTACGCCACGCTCCACGCTCTTGTGATTCTTCTCTTCAGTGTAGATGCTCAAATCTTCAGAGGTTCACGCAGGCATGTGCATATTTTTCACTGGAATAAAACACACAACGCACTTTCAGATGAAAAAGTAAACACTTTAATCTAAAAAACAAAAACAAAGAATGAATCTACAGTCCCTCCTCTTGAGGAACCTGTGAACACTTAACCACTCAAAGAACCCTTGAAGAACCCTTTTTCTACAAGTGTAGGACTCTGAAGGTGGCTTCAGGCCACAAATAAATCAAATTTCAGCATGAACTACAGAAACATTGGAAGGATTTGTTTACTTCTTGACTCCTCCTCCAGTTCTCATCTTTGTACACCGAGTATTTTTGCAAACACACAAGAAAAGATGAAACTTCATCTCTCAATGGTCTCCATGTTGGAAAAGTAGCTTCTGTATTTTACTCTTGTTTTATTTAAATGAAACTCTTGTTTAAATTATTCTGTACCAGAGCGAAATGTACTCGCGCTGCTGACAGAAAAAAACACCCCAAAACCCATACAAATACAATACGCAAACTGAATTACTTTTCCTTAGAGACGTAGAAAACAATACACACTGAAATGCAAATAAATGAGTCAAATAAATAAATAAAAACAGGAGTACTCCTTGCTAAGAAGAAAAAATCCTGCTGTTAGGTGTAAATATTTTTTTGTCCGTAAACACTTTTATTGTGTTTTATTACACTTCACTTTTCCTCTTGTTATGATTACTATGGACTCTTCTCCACAGTAAACACGAGGGGTGGAGTGAAGGACTCTTGGGGCGTGTCTATATCATGACTGACAGGATCGGTGAATAATACTGGACCCGCGTTCTTTTGGCCGCGTCATTTCTCAGGCGTACGGGTATATTTTCCACTTTATCTGTAATAATAAGGATCACTGCAGTTTACTGACCTTTAAAGTTAAAGTGGAGAAAAAAAAAATAATTTAAAAAGTGATTAATTTATAAATTAATTTATAATTACACCCCTGGAGGTTCTAGCCACTTCGCTCGGTGGTACGTCTGATGCCTGGAATAAAATAAATAAATAAATAAATAAAAACCAGTCGCCTGTTCCTTTTCTGAAAACGTTCCTAAAAATATGACTGCATCTTAATTAAGTTTTAATGGTGCTGCTCGTTGTGAGAAAAAATGTAATTAGGGCAGCGTGTTCGGGGCCGTCGATGGCCTCACATTCAGGCTCATCAACAGAAGAGAGGATTTTTTTTCTCCCCAAAAGTAGGCTTGTGTTTGTTCCAGGTTTTGGAGTTGTTATTAAATCCAGGCATGCGGCAGATATGGATTTTTCCCCCCTTTTTTCCGCGTTCCACACTCTCGTTATTTCTCCGGCTTGTAGAAGTGCGGGAACGTTGTGAGCAGGATGGTGTGTTCTTCTGCTTCTTGCTATGCTCAGACACGCACACGGAGACACGACGCCATCGTCAGCAATGCTAAAAAAACCACACACACACACACACATACACACAATACAAACCCTCATAGAATTTGTAATGGTTTTAATGGTCATAATGGGAATCGTATTGGCATTTACTGGTCATTTGATGCCTTTTATTTATTGGTATCTAGTGGATACCGTTAAGGATGAGTAATGGTAATGGTAATAGTTATAATGGTTAGCTGATGGTTTGTAATGGCATTTGTAGTGGAAACCATATGGAGTTTTTTTTTCCAGCAGGGATGCAGGAATAGTAGCACGGCTTCTTTCGCCTGAGTCTCAGTTCACACGTATACAGATATGTTTGAAAATGTACAGTCGGACGGTGTTTAAGCATCTCTGTGCACAAGAGAACCCCAAAGGATTCGACAACATTCAGATAAACTGTTTTATACAGCAGTTAGCTTCGGTCCAATCATCTGATTAGATGCGCGGCGTTCTGAGAGCGCTGATGTTTACTCGACCAGGACGCGTCACAAAGCACAGCGTAACAAGCTACATAACGACAACGTGCATAACGTGCAAAACATGGTCAAAATAAAGATTTATACTGAAGACAAGAGGCCTAAACGTTGATAAAAAAAACACCCTATGTATAGCTGTACAGGTGTGGGCGGGGCCTGAGCTGGTCTGAGTGTAGAATTTCCCACACGTTAACATTTACTGATTGGCCGCTGTAATCTTCTTGCGTTTCACTAATCCACCGTCCTGACGCATGATACTGCGCTGAACTCCTGCAGCGCACTATATATAAACACAGTACAGTGTCTCGATGAACAACCCTTTATTCCCCTCATATCTCTCTCTCTCGTTCTGTCTCTCTCTCTCTCATTCTGTCTCTCTCTCTCTCTCCCTCGTTCTATCTCTCTCTCTCTCGTTCTGTCTCTCTCTCATTCTGTCTCTCTCTCTCGCTCTCTCTCTCTCTCTCTCGTTCTGTCTTTCTCTCTCTCTCATTCTGTCTCTCTCTCTCTCTCCCTTGTTCTCTCTCTCTCTCGTTCTGTCTCCCTCTCTCTCTCGTTCTGTCTCTCTCTCTCGTTCTCTCTCTCTCTCATTCTCTCACTCTCTCTCGTTCTGTCTCCCTCTCTCTCTCGTTCTGTCTCTCTCTCTCTCTCGTGCTGTCTCCCTCTCTCTCTCGTTCTGTCTCTCTCTCTCGTTCTGTCTCTCTCGCTCTCTCTCTCTCGTTCTCTCACTCTCTCTCATTCTGTCTCTCTCTCTCTCGTTCTCTCTGTCTCTCTCTCGTTCTGTCTCTCTCTCTCGTTCTCTCTCTCTCTCGTTCTGTCTCTCTCTCTCATTCTCTCTCTCTCGTTCTGTCTCTCTCTCGTTCTCTCTCTCTCTCGTGCTCTCTGTCTCTCTCTCTCTCGTTCTGTCTCTCTCTCTCGTTCTGTCTCTCTCTCTCATTCTCTCTCTCTCGTTCTGTCTCTCTCTCGTTCTCTCTCTCTCTCGTGCTCTCTGTCTCTCTCTCTCTCGTTCTGTCTCTCTCTCTCGTTCTCTCTCTCTCGTACTGTCTCTTGTTCTCTCTCTCTCTCTCTCTCATTCTGTCTCTCGTTCTCTCACTCTCTCTCTCTCTTTCGTTCTCTCTCTCTCATTCTGTCTCTCGTTCTCTCTCTCTCACTCTCTCTCTCTCGTTCTGTCTCTCTCTCTCTCGTGCAGTGGAAGCGGACGGATATTAGTCATTCTCGATCTCCAGCCTGTTCCGCCGCCTGCTGAAGAGTTCTTATCGTTTGTGACACACCATGCCCCAGACGCCAGAGACAAAATAACTGCACTTTTTTTTATTTTTCACACAGTGACCTGGGACTTTACCTGGGAACGCAGGACAGAGTAGAAAGCCTGGGAATTGAGATCTACGCTGCGTTCCACGCAAACTCAGATCTCTGTATTTCCCGCTTTGATATGATGTCATAGGAACAGAATTTTTTTTCCTGAAAAATGCCGTAAGAAAAAAACGCACGCTGTTTTTTTTTCTATTCAATAATAAACATCGTCACGCAGATCGCTAATTAGCCAAGCTGAGTCTCTGAAGTAAGTTAGCGTTGTAAACCTGCATTGCATTCTGGGACTTTGAGTCCAGTGTTCCGACATCTCTAAACCTGGATCCAACACTGGAGTTCTCATTAATGTGATGTTGAATGGTGAGTGAGTGAGAAACTTTACTGTTCTAAAAGCTATTTTAACAGCGCTAACAGCGTTAACAACAAGCTCTCACTGGAATAACGCAAACCTTTATCACATTATGACCGGATCCACTGAACACAACACAAATATTTCAATGTATTTCACTATATATACACTTCTCAGGGTGGAGTTTAATTTAACTTTAATCGTCGATAATCATCGACTTAATCTCTGTACTGTATATTTGACAAGCTCCGCCCCAAAGCTCATGAATAATCATAATATAATTCACTGTGAGGAAATGCTGCCCTCTTGTGGTGATGTGTGGAAGTGTCCAAACACAATAACTTGCACCTGATGTGCTGAAGCTTGTTCTCATCACATCACATTCACTTTGGCGTTCTGAGGGAGCATTCTCAGGGAGCGTTCTCAGGGAGCGTTCTGAGGGAGCATTCTCAGGGAGCGTTCTCAGGGAGCGTTCTGAGGGAGCATTCTCAGGGAGCGTTCTCAGGGAGCGTTCTCAGGTAGCATTCTCAGGGAGCGTTCTGAGGGAGCGTTCTCAGGTAGCGTTCTCAGGGGGTGTTCTGAGGGAGCGTTCTCAGGGAGTGTTCCCAGGGAGCGTTCCGAGGGAGCGTTCTCAGGGAGTGTTCCCAGGGAGCGTTCTGAGGGAGCGTTTTGAGGGAGCGTTCTGAGGGAGCGTTCTGAGGGAGCGTTCTCAGGGAGCGTTCTCAGGGAGCGTTCTCAGGGAGCATTCTGAGGGAGCGTTCTCAGGTAGCATTCTCAGGGAGCGTTCTCAGGGAGCGTTCTGAGGGAGCATTTTGAGGGAGCGTTCTCAGGGAGCGTTCTGAGGGAGCATTTTGAGGGAGCGTTCTCAGGGAGCGTTCTGAGGGAGCATTCTCAGGGAGCGTTCTCAGGGAGCGTTCTCAGGTAGCATTCTCAGGGAGCGTTCTGAGGGAGCGTTCTCAGGTAGCGTTCTCAGGGGGTGTTCTGAGGGAGCGTTCTCAGGGAGTGTTCCCAGGGAGCGTTCCGAGGGAGCGTTCTCAGGGAGTGTTCCCAGGGAGCGTTCTGAGGGAGCGTTTTGAGGGAGCGTTCTGAGGGAGCGTTCTGAGGGAGCGTTCTCAGGGAGCGTTCTCAGGGAGCGTTCTCAGGGAGCATTCTGAGGGAGCGTTCTCAGGTAGCATTCTCAGGGAGCGTTCTCAGGGAGCGTTCTGAGGGAGCATTTTGAGGGAGCGTTCTCAGGGAGCGTTCTGAGGGAGCATTTTGAGGGAGCGTTCTCAGGGAGCGTTCTGAGGGAGCATTCTGAGGGAGCGTTCTCAGGGAGCCTTCTGAGGGAGTGTTCTCAAGTAGCGTTCTCAGGAAGCGTTCTCAGGGTGCGTTCTCAGGGAGCGTTCTCAGGGTGCATTCTCAGGGAGCGTTCTCAGGGTGCGTTCTGAGGGAGCGTTCTCAGGGTGCATTCTCAGGGTGCGTTCTGAGGGAGCATTCTGAGGGAGCGTTCAGAGGGATCGTTATCAGGGTGCGTTCTCAGGGAGTGTTCTCAGGGTGCGTTCTGAGGGAGCGTTACATGCTGCGTTGTCTCGACTACACGCACATAAACGAATACTTTCTTTATCTAATCTCTGTGTTTTTTTCTCTCCCACGCGTCCGAACACACCCTCAGCTTCTCCAGGGCGTGTCAGGGTGATGGATGAGGCACCTGAAAGTGCTGAGAGAAACGATCACAGCTCCGGCTCGACTGTATCAGCGTGGGAGGGATGTAGTGGGCTTTTTTATTTTTGGCTAAACACTAAATGATGAGTGTGTTAGTCAGCGTCAGGTCAGTTTGAATTGATCTGGAATGCACTTATTTATTTGTTTATTATTATTTTTATTTGAATCCATTTGTTTGTTTGTTTGTTTGTTTGTTAGAGCTTACGCTTCAGATCTTCTGTACAAATATCTTTGAGTAAAACAATATCGATCCGAGAGGCTTTCAGTAATATTTCTCAGTGTTGTGACTGTTTCTGGCTTCTTTTTTAAAAATTTTTATAAAGCTATCCAGACCATCACCTTTGGGGTTTTTTTAAATAAAGGGTTTTTTTTTAAAAAATAATAAAACCCTGTATATTGTATTTTCATTACAAACTGCATCATAAAGCAAAATGTTTGAGGCTTAGCAACATCCGATCTTTATCAGGAGATTAGGAGATATCGCTGTGTTACCGTAACAGACTGTCTAAAAACAGAGCTCTGTGATTGGCTGTTTGAAATGTCAAGAGTAAGAGTAGCTGGTTCTTGATTCTTGTTTGAGAGGAGAAGATCAGAAATCAGACCTTCTAGCAAGAGCTCTTTATCGCTTGTGGTAATATCGAACTCTGTGTAATAGAGATCTGAGTTTATGTATTTTTTTGTGTGTGTTTTGTGAGAAACACACACATAAACATTTCTACATATCATGCTTTAATATTTTGAACGTTATACCGCTAACAGCGCAGTGATTGGTTAGTTTATGCCGATGCAGTCCTCATTTCACTTCTGATTGTGACGTGTGTGTGTGTTTGTGTTCTTTATGTGTGTTTGTGTGTATGGCGCCCCCTTCAGGCGGGGATCATGAGCGGGAGCACGAGCGTCCGTGCCATGCCGACTCTCTGGGAGACCTGTACCGGGCGCTCGAACGCGCCAGAGTGTCTCCTTTGGGTGAGCCGCGTCTCTCCACCCGTCTCGAGTACAAGCACTCGTTCGTGCGCCGCTGCAACGACCCGCTGCTCAACGACAAAGTGCATCGCCTGCGTATCCTGCAGAGCACGCTCAAGGTACCCGCATGGGTTTCTGTCTGTCTGCGTATCAATGCGTCGTCATCTGTCTGCGATGTTGTCCGTCTGTCTGAGCGTCTCCGGGGCTCGGAAGACAGCGGTGCTCTTTTAGCGAAGCCATGCTTTGGACAAGTTCTTCCTCGGTGCTGCTGTCTTGGAGCCTTGTTTTTTTTTGTTCTACTGTCTAGTAACATGGCTGTGCTTTGCTGTGGAGCAGAACTAGCTGTCGAGGCTAATGCTAATCTGTGACTCCGGTCCTGCTGTGTGCTTGTTCTCTGGCCGACTCCTGTTGCATTGTGGGTGCTGTGAGGAAGGATACGATGCAGTGTGGAGGGGCGGCAAAGCCCACAGTGTCGGAGGACTCTGGTCAAAGCTAGCATGGTGTGTGTGTGTGTGTGTGTGTGTGTGTGTCCTTGCTAGTCGCTAGTCTCGCCTGTTGAAGTGCGCTAAATCACTTTAACACGTGAGCTAACAGCCGTGACTCATGCCTCTGACATCCTAACCTGTATTTTAGCCCTGGAGAGAGAGAGATCGAGAGTGTGTCTGTAACATCCAACCCTTCGCTGCTCTGTTTCTGCGCTCTGATAGGACAGGGAAGGCGAGATAGCAGTGATTGACAAGCTACTGGACAAACCCAAGCTTACATCCTCCGACTTCCAGGAGTGGAAGAGAACGTACACGGAGCTGTTCTCAGCCGAAGACAAGAAGGACCGCCAGCCTAGTCCGCTGTCGGAGCCGAGCCCCGCATCCACTCCCGAGCCCACGCCTCGCACGCCGTCCCTCTCGCACACACACTCCTACATCGAGACTCATGTCTGAGTCATACACACACACACACATATACACAAACACACACACACACACACACACACACACACACACACATTTTCAGGTTCTAACTGGCCCGTCTCAGGACCTTAAAGTGTTACACAACCAGTACTGTAGGTTTATTTAAAGGAAAACTCCAGCTCCCTGTGCTAAGACTCCAAACTCACTTATATAATAGAAGTCTAAGGGCATTTATTGAAGATATTTGCATATAAATGAAGCTGTAAATGTGCCGAATCGCTAAGTTCAGAGATGGGACTTCTTTTTCAGAGGGAACAATATGATCTGTGGTAGACGTATGTCTCTGATGGTGTAAGGATACTTCAGGAAAGTGTAAAGTAACCGGAACTACTTTTTACCGTCTTGCTGTGGAGTTAGTTGGATAAAAACAATCTTTGGGGAAGATTTTACATTTCACACTTACATTTCTCTGAAATAGTCACATATTTTTTTACAGTTTATTGACAGAATTCAACATCTGCTCTTAGAGGTCTGTTGTAGAGTAGGGGAAATAAGTATTGGATGCATCAACATTTTTTTCAGTAAATATATTTCCAATGACGTTATTCACATGAAATTTTCACCAGACATCAGTATTAACTCAAGAACTCTGGAAATATAAAGAATTCAGGACATTAAAGTCCATAAATAAAGTTATGTGTAATAAAGTGGAATGACACGGGAAAAAAGTATTGAATATGCTAAGAAAAACCAGTTCTCCAAGGCAAGGTAAGGCAAGGAACCAGCTGAAATCTGTAAGTAATTATACCTCCTACCTGTGCAGATTAATATCAGCTGGGTTAGTAAATTGATGGCCTATAAAAAGGCTTTTCGTTACCAAGGTGTTACACAAGAAACATCTCGTGATGTGTAAAAGCAAAGAGCTCTCCCAAGACCTTCACAACCTTATTGTTGTGAAACATATTAATGGAATCGGATACAGATGTATTTCAAAACTTCCGAATCCTCCAGTAAGCATCATTGGGGCTGTTATCCACAAGTGGAGGCAACATCACTCCGTCATCAACCGGCCACGCACAGGAGCTTCTCACAAGATTTCTGGGAGTCAGAAGAATAGTCAGAAGAGTAGCCCAAGAGCCAAGGACCACTCGGAAAGAGCTCCAGAAACACTTGGAGGCAGCAGGTGCCATCGTCACAGAGAAAACAATAGGCAATGCACTCCACTGCTCACGCTCACCCCACAAGACTCCATTACTAAAGAAAAGGCATGTCGAAGCTTGTTTAAAGTTTGCTACAGCTCATTTGGACAAGACTATGAAATACTGGGAGAGTGTAGTCTTGTCAGACGAGAGCAAAATTGAACTTTGTGGCTGTGATACTATACACCATGTTTGGAGAAGAAATGGCACTGCACATCACCCTAAAAACACTACAGCAACAGTGTAGTTTGGAGGTGGAAGCATCACGGTGTGGGGCTGTTTTTCATCACATGGTACTGGCAGACTTCATATAACTGAAGGAACGATGAATGGAGCCCTTTACTGGGAGATTCTTGAGAAGAATCTGCTGCCATCCACCAGGATGATGAAGATGAGACATTGGTGGAGTTTCCAGCAGGACAACGATCCAAAGCATACAGCAAAGAAAACTTTCAATTGGTTTCAGAGAAAAAAAAATCAAGGCATTAGAATGGCCCAGCCAATCACCTGACTCGAATACAACTGAACAAGATTTAAAGACAATATGTTTAGAAGAACGGACCAAAATCACACCTGAATACTGCGGCCCATTAATTTCTTCATACAGGAAGCGTCTTGAAGCGGTCATTACAAACAAAGGCTTCTCCACTAAGTATTAAATACATTTCAGTTAGCGTGTTCAATACTTTTTTCCCATGTCATTCCTCTTTATTAAACTTTAAAACTTTATTTATGGACTTTAATGTTTGAATTTCTTTATATTTCCGGATTTCTTGAGTTAATACTGAAGTCTGGTGAAAATTTCATGTGAATAACCTCGTTGGAAATATATTTACTGACAAAAATGTTGACATGTTCAATACTTATTTCCCCCACTGTATCCACGTTTGGTGTAAATTTATTTATGTAGTTTTTGTAAGGAAAATGGTGGAAACTTCTGGTCTGTTGTACTCAGACAAACACACTACAGATACAGTTTATAGAGTTTACTTTCAAACAACAACAACAACAACAATGGAGTATTCCCTTAATTGTGTAGTCTAATAGACACACATGGATTGTATTAAAAGCGCAAACAAAACCAGCAGCCTCGACTCTAAACACTGGATTTGGAAACACCGGTTACTGGTTTCGGTACCGCAGTTTTTCCTGAGACGCTAACAAACGTGACAGCTGTCAAACACCGCAATAGGACAGAACCACGCCCAGATCCAAGGTGTAACAGAACCACAGGATGGATTGCGCAAATTTGGGCATTGGAACCGAAGCCTGGAACTGTGGGGCAAAAGAAAAGTGGACATTACTTTTTATTATAATATCAATATTTCATTTCTTGATATTTTTCTTTTAGCCACTGTTCATAAGTTTATATGCTGAACCTCCCATGAGCCAGTTGCTTAACGCTGCATCATCATGCTTTTTGATTGGATCTCAAAGATCTTAAGAGTCCAGAAGTCCAGATCCATCCGTACTAAACAGCAGTTAGTTAGTTTTAGAAATAGCTAGCTAATATTACCTAGCTAGATAAATGGACAGAACTCATGGGGCATACTTTTAAATCTGCTAGTATATATTTGTTAATGCAAACTGGAAGGTCTTGCTTAGTGACCTAAACACTGGTCCTCATTTATCACTCTTTGAGTAAAGTTGTATGTTAATGGCTTTTAATGGCCAAAACAAGCTGAAAATTCACGCCAGATTCACAGTTTCAAGTTTCAGTGATCTATGTATGTTGATAAACATCAATCAGACATAAATTACTGAGCATGTTCACGGCATTTACATTTAGCCACGCCCACAAAACTCCACAAAAGCAAAAAACGCCATTACTTTGGTCTTGATTTATGGATTTGTTTTGTAATCGATTAGTGATTTTCCTTATATGGAAATTAGCGAGTTGGTTTTATATGGAAATTAGGGATGTAGAATCGGAACTTTATTTATTTATTTATTTATTTATTTACAACTAACTGGATTTTCATCAACGTTTCAGCATTTTCTTGTCTAAATGCGCTTGTGAACAATGTACGAATAAATTTGTCCGCATCCTGCTTGATACATGAGGCCCATTGTTTGTTAAATAGCTTGTAGCTATCTCGATGATGGTGAACTATTAAGACACGTGCAATATAAATCATGATTACGTTCAAATGCAACCCCGGTTCCAGAAAAGTTGGGACGCTGTTTTAAATGTAAATGAAAACAGAATAGAATGATTTGCAATTCTCATAAACCCATATGTTCTTCACAATAGAACGTAGAAAACATATCAAATGTTTAAACTGAGAATATGTACTGTTTTAAGGAAAAAATAAGGTCATTTTAAATTTCATGGCCGCAACACGTCTCAAAAAAGTTGGGACGGGGCAACAAAAGGCTGGAAAAGTAAGTGTTACTAAAAGGAAATAGCTGGAGGAATATTTTGTAACTAATTAGGTTAATTAAAATAGTTTTCCGCAAAAATAGCACAAAAAACCCCGCAAATTGTATCGCAAATTGTGAAAAAAGCTGCAGCAAAATCAAGCGTTTTCGACCACAACAATCACAAAAAAACTGTACGGACTGGCTTGTATACGAATGACACTAGACATCAGAGATATGTTAAAATGTTCACTCATGACGAAAACTAGACATGTCATTAACATCGGCAAACAAAAAGAATTTTTCATGTCTTTGTGCTCACTGGGTTGTGATATATTTCACTATTTATATATTTAAACATTTATAAACAATCAGACAGCTGAAATTAAAAAAAAAATTACGCATTAATACAAGTGTCGTAAACATGCCTACTAGTACAAGATTATTTCCAGTTTGTACTAATGAAACTTTCTACTTTGAGGTATATTTTGAAGGCTTTGGGGCAGGACATGTGCCTCCTGCACTACGCCTGGCTAGCATTTCTGACTCGTAATCGCAGTGCGACAAATGGCCGCTTGTTCACAGTCAGGATTCCGAACACTTTCATGATGAGTTTTGTAGTGACATGAACGCAGACTGGCGGTGATACAAAATCGGGAACGTAGTGGATGAGTAACAGTACTAAAACAGTATTAGTAAAAATAGCACAACACCACGAGTTACATACTAAACGCTATACGTGCTGTTGTAATCACGCCTACTACTGAGATCAATTTCGAGGATTTACAACAGAGATCTCTTTCCACACCAATATTCAGACAAATCCCGCCTCCTGTGATATACGATTGGCTATCATTTCTTCTGTACCACAAATAACATTACAAAAAAGCAGATGGTCAGCAATATAAAATTGTAAACGCAGAAGCTGAGAGAAGCAATACAGCACAAGTGAGATTAATGATTTACATTTTAACAGCTAGTTTTGTGAGTTTAAAATCCTCAAGATTTTGGAGTTTGGTGTAGCTAATGAAAGCACTTTTTAAAAAAAAAAAAAAAAAAAAAAAGGAGATCTCCTTGCAGGTGTAGAACATACATGATAATACAGTATGTATATATATATATATATATATATATATATATATATATATATATATATATATATATACACATATAATAAAGAGTGCACAGTGAGAAAATCACACCTGCGTGTAGGCTTCGCTGGCCGAAGCCTGTGATTTAGCCGTGCGTGGGTTTTGATGGATGTATTTATTCCTCCGAGCTGATCGTCTGAAATTCTGGAGGAGAGCTCGCGCTCTTACTCCTCCAGCTGAAATGAGAAATTACTCTATAAAAATGTAAAGTAGTTCATAAACACGAGGCACGTTTTCTGCACAGGGACTCGAGCGATACTGATTACTTTAGCTCAATCTTGCAAAAAATAAATAAATTTAAAAAATATATATTTTTTGCCAATACCACTTCCTATCAGCATACTGTGACTGTGTATTATAATGAGCTTCATGAATAATTCATAAAGTGTCTGTGGCTTCGTCCAATCACAGAGCAAGAAAATGTTACAAGTGAATGTCTTGACGCAAATGAATATTCAGGAATGTAGGAAGAGTTTTCGTCAGGGCCGTTTCGAGCTACAAGCGGCACGAGCAGTCGCTTAAAGCCGCCAAGCCTCCATTTCATTATAATTGTCCAATAATTATTTTATTAATTACGTTTTTATTAATTAATTTAATAAACAATGTAATCATTTGATTAATAAAAAAATTATGAATCACTTGAGCGAGTAAAAATAAATAAATTATTATTAATTAATAACATCCTTTAACAAAAACAAATTAATGAATAATATTAATTAATAAAAGATCCATTTTATTGTACGTCAGCACTCACTGTTATCCAGTTTCATTTGTATATATATATATATATATATATATATATATATATATATATATATATATATATATATATATATATATATTCTTATACTGCATGGCTCAGATCCATTCTAACAGTTTATACTAGTTATTTTTTTGTTTGTTTGTTTGTTTTTGTTTTGTTTCTTTTCTTATTTCAAATGAGTGCTCAATGAAATCTAATGGACTGGACTTGAAGCAATCAAAGCACTCAGAGGACTTATTTTGTGTGATTTTTTTTTTTTTTTTAGACAAAGAATATTTCTGAATGTTCTGATTAGAGTTTAATGTAAGATAAGATGACGTATGTGTATTATAATGTACATTGCAGTTGTGTGAGAGATGATAATAATAATAATAATAATCCTCATGAGGACACGCTGACGTAGAACAGAACTTTCTTTTATATTAATGAAACTGATGTACTTGATTTTGATCATGTGACTATATCATTAATATATGAGGTATATCACCATTATCACTATGTAGATTATGTTAGACTCAGCACAATGTTTGCTGCTGGAAATGACTGGAATTACTAGATTGGTTTTCTTTAAACTGTCTGTTTTTAACCTGAAGCTCTATTTCTTTTTTATTGGACTTGTGCAGATTTGTTTTGTTCTTCAATTATAGACATTTAAAAAAAAAACATAACTAACATAACTTAAAGACTGATCAATCAAAATACAGACCAATCTAGTAAATCTACGATCATATTTCTGCAAATAATTCTTTGTTCTAATTAGGCATGCCATTTGGGAAATGCCGTTAGTACATGCTGTGTTTAGCTTACTACCTGGCAGTTTTATTTATTTCATAATTTATTTAGGAAATCAATCCGTTTCTCAAGTTTTGAGGTCCATGTGGTTGAAGTCAATAAAACTTTGCTCATGAAACTGTGGACTTCCTATAATCATGCTACAACCTAGCTCTGGGACTCCTTATTGTTGGAAGGAATGAAGCCATGTGTGTGTGCTGCTGTTATAGGAAAATAATCAACAACAGTGTGGTGTGATGAAGTGGAGTTACTGTTACTACAACAAAGTTGATTATTTTCCTATGACGGGACATCTCAGAGTGTTTTATTCATCTTATTCCACCGCACTTTGAAAACAAATGTTTTATTAAAAAAAAAAAGAGAGACATCATATTTTTTTTATCCATTTATAGTTACATTAAATGATTTGTTAGTTCCTGTTAGCACTTATATGGCTTTTTACAGCGGGCGACTGTTTATACAGGTGCATCTCAAAACATTTCAATATCGTGGAAACGTTTGGTTTTTTTCTCGCAATTTAATTCGAAAAGTGGAACTTTCATATATTCTCTTTCTCTCTACTCTTCCTCCAGACTCTGTAACCTTGATTTCCAAATGAAATACAACGTTTACTTTCATCTTCCCCGTGATTGTAGTTGTGTACTGAACAAGACTGAGAGATTAAAGCCTCAGGAAACCTTCGCAGGTGTTTTGAGTTAATTTGCTGATTAGAGTCTTCTCAGGTCGACATTTCTGTATTATAAATTCTTTATTCTGATATTTTGAGATTCTGGATTTTCAATTTCCGTGAGCTGTAATTCGTAATCAACGAGATTAAAACAAAGAAGGCTCGAAATATTTCACTTTATGTGTAATGAATCTAGAATATATGAAAGTTCCACTTTTTGAATTAAATTATGGGAAAAAAAAAAAACTTTTCCATGATATTTAACTTTTTTGACATGCACCTGTACAGTAGCTATGATAATGTAAGTGAAACTAACACGATAATAAATGTCTATAAATGGTTAAAACGTATATATGTTCTTTAATAAAAAAAATATTAATTGTTGATAAATTGCTGTGGTGTAAGAAGAAATAAAACACTTGGAGACTCTTGGCTGTAATAGGAACATTATCAGCATCAGGGTGGTCACAGTAACTCACTTATTGTCTTTGTAGTATAGCTTGTAGATAAATGTTAGATGCTTTTGCTGAGCCAGGCCAGCTTTCCAGGCAGAGTTCCAGGTTCCCAGTTCCAATGATAGAACTGGCGATCCATCTGCCCCCATCCAAGATCCAGATATAACAGGGAGTTTATTTTATCCTTCTTCCCAATCCTCCTCTCTCCAAGCTACCGTGAAGATTTTTATGATTTCTTTATATGCACCCTTTCTCTCTCAGGCCACCTGGTGCCAATATGCTGTATCCAAGCATACACACATCCCTAGTGTTTCTCTTTTGTGGTAATTACCACATCCTTGCGCTCTTTCTCTTGAGTTCATGCCTTTCGCTTTTAACACCACTCATTAATCATTTCATTTATTTTAAGCTCATGAAGACAAAGCAAAAATGAATTGCACTAAATGACTTGCAAGCTCCGGGGACGATCTCACGCTCCATGCGTTTATTCAGGCACTTTCCTAGTGTACCCCTGAATGGCTTTCATTAAGAATAATTTCACTCTAGGAAGATGCTTTTTATACATGACTCAAATAATTGCACATGCAAGATATGCAACATATCATACCTAACATTTCCTGGTGAATTTTTAATGACGTAAGTCATCACAGAGAGTGGAAAGCACTCTATGCCCAGGCAGTTGTTGAGTTTTGACCCATGCTTTGTATTTGAGAGAACTAAATCTATTTCCCCCGTCTCATTTTCATCCCACACACACTCAGAGACCTTTAATTAACTTAAAGTGCTTTTAAATACCTTGTTCTCAATACTATTTTATGCTCGTATCGATGTATTGATTCTGCTCCTTTTGTTCTGCCGTCTTTTTATCTACCTAAGCTCTCTGTCTGTGTCATTTCTGGCATAAATCGTCATTTCTGTCTGCCTTATCTGTGTCCATTGCCCAATATCCAGTCTGTGTTTAAGGCTTCGCATACACCTGCTTCAGTTCTGCGTCCGTTTCTTTCCATGCAATGTTATTTTCTGGAAATATGACAACTCCAGAACTCCCAGGACTCTTGTCTTTTTCGTGCTGTCAGTATGACCTCCTGTTGCTGTCATGCCTTGCTTATCCCTTATAATACAATGGCTCCAGCGCCAAGATTCTTCTGATTCACCAGTCTGAAGGTCAAAATCCATTCTGCCTGCACAGATCAGTGAGATTTACCCTCCACAAGTCCACCAAGCATGCACCGACTGAACAGTCTTCTGCTTTTCTACTCAGGCTGTGGAAACACATAGTTTTTTGGGGGGGGGGGGGGCTCCTATGTCTATATAAATTCTTGGAGACTCATCTGAGCACATTGAGTCCCACATAATGGATGTGGCAGCTTACAGATTTTCCTCCAGCTGTCATAATCAGGGTCGTACTCCAGGACATCACAAATGCACACTTCCTGTCCGTCTTGCCACTTTTTACCTCCGAACATCAATATGCATCCGCCCGGTGTGACTGTCAAACCATAGCAGAAGCGGTCTTGCAGAAGAGGTTTCAGTCGGGTCCACTGATTTTGTTGAGGGTCGTAGCACTCGATATCACAAAATGGTTCATACATCCCTAAGAAGGCATAGAGCTTTTCCTTTATGGCTGCCATCTGATGGCCAAATCTGGCTATAGACATAGCAGAGCGTCTTACCCAGACATCATCATCAGAGGTGTTAAGAAACAACACTTCCTTGCTACTCTCAGTCTGGCTGCCATGGACACCACCAGAAATGTAGATACCTCTGCTGATTGTGGCACAAGCTTGTCCATGGACAGCGTGAGGCAAGGACACACCACTACGCCAGCACCCTGTATTCATGTTGAATCTCTCCACTGAGGAAAGGTTGGGCTCTCCTCTCTGGCCTCGTCCTCCTATGGCATAGATTACACCCTCCACCACACAGCAGGAGAACTGTGCCCTTTTTTGTAAGAGGGGCTCCATCTCCTCCCAGTGTTCAAACCGAGGGTCATAGCGCCATACTTGGTCAGACACAGTCATCATTGCTGTCTTCTCACTCTCCCCGTCCACCTCTACGACCTCTCCTCCAAGCACAAAGAGGAAGTTTCCCACCACACAAACTCCTTGATACTGGAGCTTCTTCACCATGTTAATGGGCAGCATGTGGAACTTCCTGCTCTCTTGATTGTAGCTCTGGATTTGGGTTTGTGGTCGGTCTGCTTCAGCACCTCCTCCCACCAGGAGTACCGTGTTGGTTGCAGCTCTTAAACTTGTATGGACACTCTGGATTAGTGGCTGGAGAGGAACCTGCATGTGGTAATGCAGGGCTTTCTGTACCAAGCTGTGAATGAAAGGCGTGCGTAGGGGTGGGTTGAGGGAACTCAGATGGGTCAGATCTTCTGGAGGCACCAGGCCGAATCGAACACGACTGAGTAAAGAGTTACTTTCCAATGCAGGTAAAGGGTTGCAAGACAACCAGTCCAGAGCTAGCTGTAGAAGTGCTGTCTCCTTTACCCCTGGTATCTCATCTGATCCCAACACCTCTCGAAAGGAGTCAAGGTTTAACTCTAGCAGCCCAGATCTGTCCCCGTTGGCACCCAGGAGTCCTGCCATGTGTCTTGCAATAAAATGACTGGTGACAGTAAGTGCATCCGAGAGGCTGTAACGGGCAGCCACATTGGCAAAAAAGCAGCAGTTATCCAGAGTGAGGCTGTTTGAGATGTACTCAGTGCAGAGATCCAAAGCACGGGTAACCTGAAGGTAGCAGGAAGCTTCCAGTGTGTCCTCTAATGTGCAGGGAGATAGTGAGATCCATGAGGTGTAGATGAAGTCCAGGACCAGCTCCAGGCCAGTTGAGGACACGGCTGGTAGACTGACAATCCGAGCCCTGGACTCTAAAGTGTGATCCTGGAATAGTGACCAAAAGTAGTCACTGGAGCAAGCTAGCAAGGTGCGGTGAGCTGGGAACTCCTTGCCTTCAGCTTCCAGAATGATGTCGCACATTCGATCATCTTGCCGCAAGTTCTGGTATCGAGAGAGCAGCCCTTCGCCATGAGACTTGCTGAGCATAAGAAAGTAACTCATTACTAATGGAGAAGATTAAGAGGATTAAGAGAAAGTCAAAACAAAGAGAAGAAAGGAAGGGAAATAAGGGAAGCGAGAGGCAGTTCATAGTCCCCTTGACTGGCGCATATTGAGTGAAGCAAGTGTTGCTCTTCATAAGGGTAGCTACTGGGATGGTGAAGCCCATAGCTGCTGCAGATAAACATGCCAATAGGACGGATCTCTTTTTCAGCCAGCGGACGGCCCACAAACACTTCAGTCTGGCAGAGACAGACAACCGTCCTGTGGTCCTCCCCCCTGTTTTCCTGGGAGACGAATGCTGCTAGTCCAAGTACAAACAGAAGGAGGGGTAACAGCAAGGCATTTTGGGTCACATGGGAAAAGAACAGAAGCATCCAACTTTACTCATTCATTGCAGTGCCCTTTTCCTGCTGTCGTTGTTCTGGGAGTATTAAGGATGAGGGTGAGTTGTTTGCCGTGAATTCCCCCATGTGAATTTTGCTCTAAGTAAATAAAAGTCAGCACCGTATTTCTGTCTGTTGCCATAAGTGCCCAAACCCCATTCCACATCATCTCAGTGACAGGAATAGAAACACGTGGTGGGTCAGAGACAGACGAGGACTCGTCTGACAGAAGGAGAGAGATATAAAGAGTGAGAGTAGAGTGATGGAGATAATAAGACAAACAAAGAACGAGAAGAATGGTAAACAAGACATCGACTTGCCTAAACTAAAAGAGGTGTGGGGTTAATAGATGGCCATGTTTTTGCTGTTGAGCTGGTATGCCATTCTGATGTTATATGTGTGTGTAGTTATATTCCAGAGCCCTTACACTGACCTTATGATTTTATTGTGTCATCAGCCGTAAATAGTCCCTGGCACAGACAGGCCAGGGATGTAACATGAAGGGGGTGCCAGAAAATCGAATAAGAGGGCTACCGGTGACATTCTCACTCTGTTCTTAGCACACGCAGCTATGTGGACAATAATCCTCTCGAATCCTCGAAGCATTCATAATATAACATATCTGTCTGCTAATTAGTAACACAAGCACTGCAAACATTATAGAAGAGATAGATGCCTTCAAAGAGTACGTGCATGCATCTGCATGTGTGTTTGCCTGACAGAAGTGGTCAGAGAACCACTGATGGGTTTCTCTTTGTGCTAGCAAAGAATGTATGATTGTTTATGGAAGCAGTGAGCTTTTTTAAGATTGTAGCCGCTTTTCCACCAGGATGAGCGCTAAAGCATTATGAAAGTTTCCTGATGCATGGTCTGTAAACTATATAACATGTATAGGATTTACTTGCTTTATGCTAAGGAAAAAGCTAGTATAGAACACATACGCTATCTTACCATAACAGTTATGCTACTGATAAGTAAGGAATAAAACACTCCATGTTTTAAAATCATCCAACACTGGGTGGTGTGATAAAGCAGAGTTCCTGTTACCAGGTCAAAGATGTTGACCCATCATATGTTTTTATCCATTTATAGTTACATTTAATGTTGTGGAATGTCCATAAAACGTACGTTCTTACGTTGTAGCAGCTATAAACGGTCACTCATTGTCATAAGACATGTTATAGGGAAACCTGAAAAAGTTACAGCTTTACCTCTGACCGTAACAAAGGGCTGACACGGGAGACTCCTTCCGTAAACATTACATAAACATGTCCTTACAGAAAACTTATCAATGATTGCACATGGTTTTTAATCTGGAGTGGTTCCTGTGAACGAGCTGTTGCTATAGAAACTATAAAGTATTAGAATGAGAGTTAAGATAAACCCGTGATTTGCAGCTGTCACAGCTGCTGTTATAGAAAATGACTCGACACATTCCGACCAATCACAATCCAGACTTGCAGTGCTGCGGTATAATGTCAGTTAGTCGCTTTCTTACGAAATATTATCCACAGAAAGATCAAAACAGGAAATCAGTTTAAAAGACAGGAAATCAGTTATGTGGCATGATATTTTATTTTTGACCCAAGTTTTTATTATACTTCACACATGGTCATTATTTTCTCTTAGCCCTTCTGACTCTGGTCAGAATCTTCAATAAGGACACTTTCACTGATGTGCTGCTTGTTCAACAGGAGGAAAAAAAGAGAGAAAACCTTCTTCACAAATATCACATTTAAGAGCTAATAAAACAGTGACGACGTGTTGGAAATTCAGTTCTGTTTGCTCTAAGACAACCTGTGATTGCTTCACCCTCCTACACTGTGACACTGAGAAATCGTGTTTTTATTGCATGTCAGCCTACACGCTCTCAAAACGAAGCCAGAGAACAATGGCAAGGAAAGGCAGAAAAAAAACATAGTGGTTCAAAAGAAAAGGCCATGAAGTATGAAAACATGTTTTCCAATGTCTCACATTTGTTCAGCATAAATGAAGCGAGACGGCATTTTCCACTATTAACACGAACAGCACGGACTAATCATCATGCTACATTATGATTCAGGCTCTATAAAAGGAATTTAAATATGTGACTTCACACATGGCAGCAGAGGAGCTTGCAGATCTGTTATGAAATCAGACCTCTGCTAAAACAAACACACACACACACACACACTTTAGATTTAAAACAAGAGATATCAAAGAGAACAGCTTGCCATGATTCCATGTCAAATGTGCAGTTTGTGGTTTTCATCAGGTTCGAGTCGTGTGCTTTTATACCTACATAGCAAAATTATCTGGTCAAGAAGCGCCATCAAGTCAGGGGGGAATGGTGTCTGCAGCTGCATGGTGCCATGTCTGGCATTGATGGTGCCACATCTCTGATGGTAAACAGCATGTGGGCTGATTGGGGATGCGTCCAAAATGCTGGCGATTTGTTTGGTACGGCTTTGTCTCTTTTGCCTCATCTGATAGTCAATTCGGAGTCATCGTGAGCCATCGTTCTTTGTGGTATCTGGGTCAAGATGCAAGATGCTGCAATTCAGTACCATAAATGAGTAATAGTGATGACTGCTGGCAGGGATTTGGTTCTATTAGGACTGATAAGCTGCTGTAATCTAGGTGCTCAACATTCTTTGAGGTTTTGGTACCAGATCTAAAATGGGTGGTAAACATCGTAGACCATTCTTGTGCTATAACCTTCACAATATACAAAAGGTCCAAGATGTTTGAAATTTGGTTGACTCTGGCATGCTTTTTCCTTCGCTGGCAAGCTATTCTGGGTCTTCTGTTTGCTGGGATTTGGCACTGTTAGGCAGTGCTAATCTAAGATGGAGAACCAGTCTGGACCATTCTTGGACCTTATTGTTCTGGGCTGAAAGGTTTACATGGTCATCATTCTTCGTGAGTTCTGAGCCAAAAAATGGATAACATTTGGTAGCAGATATATAAAATAGGTTTAGGTTTGTGTAAGGTCCAATAATAGGGATGAATGTTCTCTGGGATTTGCTACTATAATGGCTGTTATGCAGCTCTCAGATGGAGAACCAGTCTGGACCATCATTATTTGCAATATCTGGGCTCAGTACTAAATTGTTAATTGGGTCTAGCAATAACTGCAGTCTGAGATTTGGTACTAATATGGCAATTATAGCTTTGGTACTGTTATGATTGTTATGCAGCTGTAACTTGGAGAACCAGTATCTTGGGCGAGAGACAGCTGAGATTTGAAACCAAAGTCTACATGTTATTAGAGATGACTTCTGGGACGGATTTGGGACCATCATAGATGCTATGTGGCTGTAATCTGCCAAAATAGCCTGAGCCATTCTCGGACCATAATTTGTATGCAGTATCTAGCCTTAGAGAAGGCTGAGATTCAGTACCAGATCTGAAATGGGTTCTAAACCATGAATTCTCAAGCACTCGGGATAACTGAAGTCGGGGATTTTTATAGGGCTCCAATCCGTTCTTGAACCAGAAAAACAACTTTGCTATGTGGGTTGCAGGGATGGAAACCTTTGACGAGTTATTGCAGTTCATTGGAGGATGGGCGTCTTGGTTTCAGTGGCGGGAAATTTGGGAGTTGATGGACATTGTCGTAGAGAATCAGTAATGGAATAGTTAGAGCTGGTAGAGCTGTCTGTCTCCTTCTGTAACACAAGCAAGGCGGGGTCACCTGTGTAAAAAAAAAGGTGATGTTTAATTAAATATAACATTATGACTGTATAGTCTACCTGTTGTTCTTACACACACACACTGGTTCTCTCTCACCAGTCGTGATTCAGGTGAACAACCTCCTGGTGCATAAAGTTCATTTGGTAGAAATGAACACAGATTGTTCTCTGAAATGTTTTTGTTAGGGGGACGGTACATCCTCTTTATCAGACCTTAAAAAAGCGTCTAAATTTGAGGAAATGTCCGGGATTCGGCTTTAGTTTCATTATGACGTGTTTATGGTCTAATACTGCATGATATGTGCGTGTGTGTGCATTGCTTTAACCCTCTCTGTAAGTCCCGCCTTCTCGCACACCGATTGGTCGATTATAAAAGGCTTGCAGCAACTATTGTCCAAATTCCTGCCTCTCAGCCGTTATCCTCCTCTCAGCGAATACGTGAAGGTGAAGCGATGTTGTGTTCGGTGTTAAACAATTACTCGACAATAACAGCGAATGCCAGCTGTCCCGAGTCGAAACAACGCCCATGACCATATAAGGTCATTTTTAATTTCATGTTATCGCACTGCTTCGTATTACACGGCCAGTCAAATGTGTAACTTTGAACAAAAAGCCGTCCTCTTTTTGGAAAACCAGAATATGGTCACCCCCATCAGGGAGAGTGATCTTTTATTTATTTGTTTGTTTGTTTGTTTGTTTATTTAATTAAAACAAATCCAAACATTGAACATGTTTGAAGCTCTAAAATAAGCTCTAAATAAAAGTATTATAGATCATACTGCTTTTCTCATGACTTTATTTACATACGTGACCTTGAAGTAATCCAAAAATAATCAGATTACATTACTTTCATATTGTGATACACACACACACACACACACACACACACACACACATAACCAGGTCTAGCTTCCAGATGGATGGAAAGGGTCACAGGCGCTGTGTGTGTGTGTGTGTGTGTGTGTGTGTGTATGTGTGGGTGTTGGACAGCACAATCATGCTAGGGCAATCACACCACAGACGGACTCTCACTGCCCCACCAAGCTCGTCTCAGTTACTGATATTAATAGACCCTGATTCACACTCACACCCTTTAACACACAAACACAAACACACACACGCTGGCATCCTCTTATGCAAACTCACACGTGCTAAAAAAGTTTCAAAACTACTGACACCCTGTGGCTAGAGGCGAGCACAGCAGCGTGCAGGTTTGGGAGCATGACGCACTTATAAAATGGGTTGCCCTTTTTTCTGACCTTGCTCCGTGTGTGTGTGTGTGTGTGTGTGTGTGTGTGTGTAATCACATTTTTCTCCAGTGACACTCAACAACTGCACCAGGGATCAAAAGTTCAGACAAAAATAGATCAGACCTCATTTAGAGCTGATTATACTGAAGTTACTAAAGATGGTCTTTTACTATAAGATAACTCCTCCCTCCTCCTCGCCTACGCACTTCCTGCTTCGTTTATACGTCTGGTATAGAGTGCTTTTTCGGATTTATTAATGGTGCAACAGGAGTATTTCCATGCTTTTGCAAAATAATTCAAGTCAAAAGTACTCGAGTAAAGCGCTAATGTCAAGTTATGTGATCTGAAGCTAAAAAAAATAAAATAAATAAAGAACAGTAATATGGCAGATGTTGAAGATTAAAGGTGGTTGTGAAGCAAACAGCTTTCTAATCGCTTTCTAATTTTCATTACCGTTAGAATAATGTGTAAAGTGTTCGATCTGACACACGCTGCAATGGTTCAAGGGTTCCAGAGGAAGTGAGTCTACTGTACACAGGTTTTCAAAGTGCTACCTGAGTGTGTCTAATCTTTAGTGACCCATCTGAGCTCGCTTTTGACATTCTTGATCTCGGAAAGGTCGACTGCCGGCCCTGGAAGTTTCACAGCACCAGGAAGGTGCTTCTTTTCTTCCGGAGTGACGGCTGGTACCTGAAAGCAATATCAGCATCATGTTACTCTATATATCTGTGTTTGGTCTGAGGTTATATCTCATATCCTGTGTATGTATGCGTATATGTCTAACCTCTGCCGTGTCCTGTGTCTCGTCTTTCCTCTTCCCAGGAAGTCCTGCTCCCGGACGCAAAGCTCCCATCGGAATATTGAGGTTGGCCTTTAAGACAGATAAGGAGAGGAGAAAATGAGAGGAGCATCACAAACCCGGCGCTGATCTCACAGAGAACTTCACAGAGAGCTGACAGCTGGTTTGTGGACACTCGTATTTCAGTCTCGTGTAGTTTTCCGTGAATGCGTCTGCTCCAGGCGAGAAAATATTTCTTCCTGCTGATGTTCAGTTCGCTCCATAAAGAGCAGAGTGTTTGTAGGAAAATGAGCAGTTGGATGAACTGATAAGACCACAGGAGTTGGGTGTTTTTCTCATCACTGCAGGGTCTGAAAACGGACTTTCTGTTCTATTCTTCCTTGTGTTACATGGTGAAACAGGAAGCTGTTCATTAGTGGCTCATCTTCATTTCTGGATATTTTATATATATATATATATATATATATATATATATATATATATATATATATATATATATATATAATATCACATCATGTTGTCTAGGTTTGTTATTGGTTTTCTGGTTAAAACTGAATTTTTCACCCATAATGTACTGCACTGTTCACATTGATTCCCTGTCAGGAATACGGTGAGCTAAGAAGGCCACACCCTTTCTGAATAGTTTTATAAAGTCATTTCCACAGCCACTACTACAGAATATCGTCTTAATTCGTTTATTGTCCTCAGACGTGATACTAAGGAATAAAACAAAGATCAACTGAGTTACTGTTTATTATTTTATTCTGAAACAGTACATCCTTCAGTGTTTTATTCCTCAAATACCACAAATACCACAAATACCACAGCAATCAGACAACAATGATTATTTTTATTTATTAAACAGCACGTCATACTTGTTATGCATTTAGTTATTGTTGTGGAACATCCACGAAATGAGTCAGTTCCTGTTCTCACTTACGTTATAGCAGCTATAAACACTCGTTCCCTCACCATCCCTCTCTCTTTATTCTCTCTCTCTATTCTGTCTTTGTTTTCTCTCTCTATTTTTTCTCTCTATTCTCTATCTTCATTCTCTCTCTTCACGTTAATAAGACAAAAATCACAGCTTGTTGTGTTTCCGAGAAACCGCAAAGAAGCATAAACTCCTCTGTCCTGAAGAAGTGGGAAAACTAAACTTACAGCGTTACCTCTGTTACTGTTACACAGCGCTGGCACTGGAGACTCCTTTCATACACGTTACATAAACTCTGTCATCTCTGTGAACGAGCTGTTACTATAGAAACGATAACGTATTAGAACGAGCACATTAATATAAACCTGTGATTTGTGAGAACAGGAACTTGTTTCGGGGACGTTCCACAACGCAGAATGTAACTATAAATGGATAAAAAGTACGACCTGTCAGTATTTTATAATATTTTTTAAATTGCTGTGCTATAAGAGGAAAAAACCCTGCTGTAGGAAAAGAATCCGCTCGTGGTAACAGTTCCAGATAAATTCCGCTGCACTGAGTGTCTTCCTTAATGAACTTTCAGTGGCACTGGAGAAATATGAAAATATAAAAGGTCAGAGGTCACAGGAATCAGAGATCGTACACTGGAGCTCTCTGCATGCACGGCTGCTCTTCACGTCTATAATTATAATCACATGTAAATGTCAGGCTTTTTATAGAATGGAGAGTTTTTATGGAAAGAGAAAAACGTGTCTATTTTTGGCTGCAGTGTTTGTACGTGAGCTGCTCTCTCTGTGATTCTGCTCTACAGTCATAATGTTATTATCTCTCTCTTTCTCTCGCTCCGTGGTCTGCAGCTCTCGGGCTTTCATACAAAACTTTTTCTTCCCCCAAATGTAAAATGGGAAAACGGGAGGGAACAAATTTGAGGCAGTCGTGTGCAGAACTTTACCTAAAGTCTGCACGTGTCTATTTTTATACGCAGAGTGTTTACAGAAAATGTTTTTCCAGCGACTGGAAGCAAAAGCATGGGCAATGTGTTTCTGTCAGTATTTCTGTACATCATCAAGCTTGATGTGACTCGAAAAATAAATAAATAAATAAATAAATAAATAAATAAAAAGAAAGAAAAAGAAAACGCCGCTGTAATGCCACATGCATTTGAAATGTGTTTTTGCCAATTAACAAAATGTAATGTTCAAAATCAGGACTTGCTTTTGATTAAATTATTTAAAAAAAACACATATTGGTGCATTTTATTTTATTTTTCCAAACTAATTAGTCATGAAAGGGAAGGTGTAACATTTGCGATATTGATTGTAAAACAGTGTATAAATCCATGAGGGTTCATACACACACACACTCACACACACACACACACACACACACACACACACACACACACACACACACACACACTTACCTGTAAAGCTTTTACGTTTGTTGACGGCTGTTTAGACATTTTGCACAGAGGCCTCCGCTTTGATCTTGCTGCAAAGCAAACAGAAAGACAACAAAGGCATTGAGGAGCCGGACTCAAACTCGTCACCTGGCCTCTGTGTGTGTGTGTGAGTGTGTGTGTGTGAATATGTGTCTGGATGTGGCTGTGTGAGTGTGAGTGTGTGTGTACGTGAGCAGCGGTGAAAAGTCGGGTCATTGTCAGCTTTCGGGTGCTACGGATAGTCTTTCGGTTGCTAAGCAACTCCCGCTGTGAGTCCTGGTCCACCTGAATCATTCATGCCATGGGCTTCAGGTTAAGAACCACACACACATACACACACACACACACACACACACACACACACACACACATATATGTATATATGTAAAAAAATATAAAAAATGCTGACTTTTCTCTCTGTGCGACTTGGTGACACACGAAAGCAGTGTCGTGTCTTGTTATTCTAGTGCGGAAAGAATATAAGAAGTAGAAGCACAAAGACTAGTCTTGTCACGGACATATTTGTCCTAATAATGCACACTTTTATATTATAATAAAGCTATACACTCACCGACCACTTTATTAGGAACGCCTGTACAATTCATACAATGATCCAATCAGCAAATCATGTTGCAGCAGTGTAATGTATAAAATGATGCAGGTCACGAGCTTCAGATTCACGTCAGACATGAGACTTGGGGGTAAACGTGATCTCTGTGTCTTCAGTGATCTGAATCTGATTTCAGAAACTGCTGATCTCCTGCTGGGATTTTCACACACAACCGTCTCAAGGGTTTACACAGAACGGTGCAGAAAACAAAAAACATCTCCTCGATGACAGATGTCAGAGGACAGACCGGTTCGAGCAGACAGGAAGGCGACAGTAACTCGAAATCACGGTCTTTACAGCCGTGGTGAGCAGAAAAGCATCTCAGAATGATTGGATCAATACATAAGCGGTGCATCAGGTGTACAGGCGTTCCGTATATGTTATCGATATTTTATTATATAAATATTTATTTACATCCTCCTCATGTGACTGCTGGGATATCACAGCGACTTCGACACTGATTCCTTTCATTTAGAATTACACAAGAACTCCAGTGTTAGAAGCCGCAGAACCTGCCGTGTTAAAGCAGACTTTCATAGAAGGACAAGATTAAAATCGTGTCATTTTCATAATCTACATGAAGTTTAGGCGGAAATGTGCTCATTTCACTGCAACCTTTCTTTTCCTCCACGCATGTAAACGAAGCTTTGACAACATCGGCGGTGTGTTTACTCAGAAGATCAGAAGGAGCACGACAGAGAACGTTCACTGCCCCGGGCCAGGCGTCTGGGGCGGAGCATGTCTCAGGCCACGTGTCACCTCTCACCTGGGCGACCTGAGGGTTGCCATAGGAGAAGCACATCCCGTTTTCATGACTCAACTCGTTTGGTCTGTCAGGGGTTTTTTTGTGTGTTCTGTTTTTACTCAGAGAGTCTGACGGAGCTTACAGGAGGAGAGACGAGCACTAGAGCACTAACAGCCTTAGCAACTGCCACCAGCACATTGTTTATATCAACACTGGAGCTTTGGGACTGAACACGGTGAAGTATCAGGCCTCGAGCACAGCTATATTTATCTTTTAAAGACAGAGAGAGACAGAGACAGAGACAGACACGGCGAGTGCTACGCAGCTGTCTAACACTCTCTATACTGTCTATACTCACACACTCCCAAAATAAAAAAAAAAGAATAAAGGAAAGAAAAGAAAAAATCCTACAGTTGAGTGCAAAAGTTTGTACCCCCACGTCCCATCCTATGATTTCTGGGTCAATTTATCTACAGAAAAAAAATCATTTGATGCTCCTTAGAGCTAGTCAGCAAAGCAGCATCAATGCAAATAAGACAAGTAAGATAATAAAAAAGAACCAAAAGCTGATTAGAGGATATACAAGATGAAAGAACATTTAAAATGGTTTCACTCAAGTTCTCAAGGACGACATGGTCTTTAAAACACTGCACTAATACTACTACTACTACTACTACTACTACTAATAATAATAATAATAATAAAAACTCTTTTATTTCATTAATGATTAAAAAACATAACAGCATGGTATTTAGTTAATTGACAAGAATTATAATTGCATTAATTAAAATACAAAAGTAAAGGGAATGGTGATTAGTGATGAGTTTTTACAACACTTGGTATATCTTACTGTAATGGCGACACGTGTAATGTAGAGTTCTCAGAATTTAAGTTTAATTACAGAGCTGTTGATTGATTTGTTGATTGATACCTGGACATTAATCTCTTAAACTGATGAAATAAAACTGTTTCTGTTTACTGACTTTGAAACCATTCCGTATTAAAACCTTCTGATGAATGTACGATTATTCCAGATATTTCCCATAATAACAATCTCTCATTAGTCTGCTGTCCAGGATAATCCAATCTAACGTCACATCAGTGTCAGACTCAACACCTTTTCATTTCGAACAATAGTGCTGTGTACGTCAGGAAGCTTGTCCTACAAACACACACTGTTTATTATGCAAAGCAGCGCTGAGGTCCGACTGCCAATCCGAGTTACCACACATCTTTATTTACATCCAGGACAAAAACTGACTTATAACCTGAATTTAAATCCTGCTTTTCCTAAAGGCCCGAGACCTACAAGCTCGATCGTATAACACAACCTGGGAAACTTAAGCTTTTATCTGTCAATTCTGGGATTTTAAACATTTCAAACTTTTCAACTTTATTTCGATTTTTAGACATGCGTTTAATCAAACAATTATAAAACATACTTGAATAATTCTTTATATTTTTATACATACAGTACTTTTAAACATTGATTTATGTATCTAAATACATAAATTATTTACTTATTATATCAAGTAAGGATACGTATTTTGCTTACAAGTGTGTATAAAAATACAGAATATTACTGAAGCATGTTTAAAAAGCATGTTTATATTTTTAAGCAACAATTAAGACATTATTAAGCAATAAAGAAGAACTACACTTCAATAATATATTTTATACATACTTTTAAATAATATATTAGCTCAATGTGTAAACAATAAATAAATAAATAAATAAATAAATAAAGGATTATCAGGTGTAATTTTAAAGTCATGATATATTTATTCACACGTATATCTGTATTTATATCATATCCTGTCCACTTTAGAGTGGATTTCATTGATTAGATATCAATTTTAAATCAAGTAGATTTTTTTTTCCATTTAAAACACATTTTCTTCATACGACTGTGTAAAAAAACATATTCGGGGGCGGGGCTACGTTTGATCTCGGGTTGTGATGTCACAAAAATTCTTTGCGGATGATAATGATCAAATGATGACGAGTGACACAGGAAAATGTTAGCAGCACATCCTGTGTGCTAAGCTAGACATCTAACTAGCCTGCTAACTTAGATAATGGTTATATATTTAAATATATAAATATTTAAAATGCTCGTTTTGTTTGTTTTGTTTTACAGAGGTAAACTCTGGTGTTCCTTAAGTAATCTGCTTATAGTTTTTGCATTTTCATTTCAATAAAGAATCTAAAAATAGTATTAATATATTGTTTTGCCTAGCATTAGCTAATCTCAAAGATTAGCAAGAGCCAAATTTGCAGTTATGTATAAACATTATATCAAGAACGTGATACTACAACAGGAAAAGAAATCTGACCTCTCAGAATTTCAACACACACACACACACACACACACACACACACACATAAATCACATAAAAACATGTACACAAGCGACACACTTCCAGTCTCTTACCTCTTACAGCTGGAACGTGTAAAGTTTTCCGTTATGGGATGCCCGGATCAGGTCAGGATTAGTTTTTGTTTTTTTCCCTGTCCTTCCCAGGTCGGTCCCGTGTGGTTCTGCGGTGCTGTTCGATGGAACTCGTCCTCTCTCTGCCCCTTTGGTCTCTGTCTCTCTTTAGGCTACAGATTGGTAAAGGGATTCCTCTCATATCTGGGATTTGTTCTCACTATAAATAGCAGCGTGATGCACAGAGGGGACCTGCTTTCTATCCACACTGACCAAACTCATCAAACACTCGCCCTATATACAGCTAACTGAGTAACATACAGTATACTTATATATTTATATACATACATATATACGTATAGTTATAGATTACACAATGGGCCTGTTAACTGTGTTAAACATAAAATCCTTAATACATCCAGATAGTATACAAATACGCTTGCTCGTTCAGTTTTATTCTCATTTTCAGCATCTTTTAAGGCAGCAAATAAACCCCACTCTGAGGTTTGAGTATTAAACTCGAGCTTGAGTGGATGCAGCTCAAACGATCTGGTTAAATTTAGCCAAGTATAACCTACAAAGGAAAATAGATCACGCTCTAACATCATCTCTGTGAATGAGACGAGAATTTCAGCTCGTTATGACTGATAAACGCATAGCGTAGACAGAGCAAGACTAGCAGCAACCCTGTTCCATAAGCAATGACACCCCTGACATTTACCTGTCGTGATGTCTGTGTCTCTGTAAGATGCGCTGTCTCTTTCTCTTTCCTGTATCACTATTAAAACTCGCTTCTTATTAAGATCATGACCCATTTTAAGCTCCGGTAAAGCAGAGCCATGGGGAAACATCTGATTGGCGCAGGGTTTGACATGACAAGCCCTTCCCAGTGGTACCGGTACCGGTAGTATCCGCAGTGATTTCAGAACTGAGCTGGTTTTTAGCCCCTACTGTGCACATAAATAGCATATCATGTGTCTTAAACTTAATATTAATATTATAAGTCATGAATTTCTTTCTTAATAAGGTGTCATTTTTAAAAAGGGGGTGGAGTTAGAATGAATATGGTATGTGGAGGTGTGGTGAGGCATGTATTCAATCAAATCAGTTTCTTTGTAAACAACAATAATATACAAAATGTTTGTTCCCAACCAAATTAGCAACTAAGTGAAGTTATTATGCAGCTAGGATACATTTGCATTTGTTCACCTGTAGGTCTTAAAGTACTACCTGTACAAGATCCACACACTCTGCAGTCTCTACTCACCTTAAGACTTCTAAATGGTCTTTAGACCATTTCATCTAAAACGATGGAACTCCTATAACAGCAAATACTGTAGTGATTTTCCAATGATTTCCTTTCTTTACGAAAGAGCAACACAACCTACTTTTATCCATTTATAGTTACATTTAATGCTAAGGCACATCCGCAAAACGTTACAGCAGCAATAAACCGTCTTGGCCTCACCAGCGTCTGTTTTTTCTCTCACTTGAAGTTAATAAGACAAAACGAAACGCAGCTTGTCATGAAACAAAGAAACGTAAACTGTTACTATAGAAACAATAACGTATTAGAACGAGCGTATTAATATAGACCTGTGATTTGCAGCAGCATGAAAGAGTAACTGCAATCCATTAGCGTAATCTCAAGAGTGTCATACACCAGTCCTAGAGGATTATTCTCATTCTACATCATTTAACACCACACACACCGCCTGATCTGACTCATCACTAATCACCACTCCCGTTATCAGTCGAATTAGATCTCTTCTAATTATCTCTTCACCCCATGACCTTTCATTTCATATCTTCTGGAGCTTTCTTACCTAACGTGCGACGAATGCCTGCTACTTGGCTGCGTTCCTCTCTCGCAGTGAGCTGCTCGACGGCTTCTGAGCTCTCAGGGCTCAACGTCCCATGGAGACAGGAGCGCTATGCAAATCCACACCTGAGCTCTCTGCCTTTACCTCTCAATACCTAACTTCCTCCTCACCTGAGCACGCCACAGCACTCACACTGTTACACCTACATCTGCTTTCCAGCCAATCAGCAGGCCCTGTAGGCATGCCGTCTCCAAGACTTACAAGCGTCGTCATCAGTAAAATCCTTGGTTTGGTTCATGCAAACAACCAATAAAGTAATCCCAAATTTGTGGCCTTACATGACCTCAGATATACTGTATATTTCTCTATGTCCTTTTTGTGTGTGTGTGTGTGTGAGTGTGTGTCAGGGGACATGTTTCTGTGTCCTTCTTGGATATTTATTTCTGCACTTGGATCACTTTTATGAATGGAAACATTGTATCACAAAGTGTGAAGCTGTTGTGATGTAAGTTTTAATCAAATTAAAATAGCTAAAGTTTATCAATTTCAGTCGCCTGAAGTGTCCTCTTTTATTGTTGTTTCATTTTAACACCCCCTCCATCTACCAACGGCATAATAGGTCTTAGCACAGGAATTAATTAACTTGATGTTTCATCCCCCATCAATCAATAATCCACATGGTATAATCCTGGTGTTTATCCTCTCTAGCAGCAGAGTTGACTCTCTCTCTGATTCATGTTACATGACTTTTTATGTCTTAGCTCTTCTAACCTTAATTTACTTAGGAATCTCACCATGCTGAACACCCCATTCCAGAGAATTTTCACATATGCAAAGACTGAGGTAAACACAACTAAACATCAGGCTACAGAAGATGGAATTTGTTAGCCTTAAACTCAAGAGATTGAATGCATTCCAATGTTATTATAGTCTACATGTGTAATAATCAGTGTCAGGAATCTAGTCATTTGTATTTCATTTTAGTACATTATTATTTTTATTGTCATTCCTTCCATATGCTTAAATGCAATAAGTGGAATATCATTTATCCAGGACCATGGCAGCAGATGATAAATAGGACAGTACGGTACAGTAGAGTAAATTACACAGAACATCACAGTACAATAAATCCACTTATCAGGAGACTCTGCAGTTTCAGGGAACTGAGCACGATGGCATCATGGTAGAAGGACATAATGGTCACATGAGAGTATTCCAGGAGAAAGGTTCTGGGGGCAGCAAAATATTTGGAGGCAGCAGGTGGTTGGGGGATGGTAGGGCTTTCTGGAGCGGTAAGATGTTGGGGGAAGCAGGATGTGGGGAGGAAGAGTAGAATGTTAAGTGGGAACATAGTGTTAAGGGTTGGCTGGGTGTTGAGGACAACAAAGTGTTCGGTGGCAGCAGTGTGTTGTAGTCATCAGGTTGTTGAGGGGATTGCACGGTTTTGGGGCAGCAGGGTGTTTGGGGGTTGCAGGGTATTTGTGGCAGCAAAGTGTTCTGGGGGAAGAAGGATATTAGGTGACAGCAGGATATTGGATGGTAGTAGGGTGATGGAAAGAAGCAGAGAGTTGGGGCAGCAGGATGCGAAAAGGCAGCAAGGTGTTGGGTGGCATCAGGGTGTTGGGGGCAGCAGCAGTGGGGGAGGCAGCAGGGTGTTGGGGGCAGTAGGATATATGGATGCAATAAAGTGTGGGGAAGCAGGAGGGTGTTGCTACAGTGGAGTGTTCAGAGGCAACAGGATCTTTGGGTGGCAGCAGAGTGTTTGGTGGCAGCATAATTTTGAGACACTGTACAGTTTTGGAGCAGTACAGTTTTGGGGAACATCACTCAGTTGTTGATAAATGCTGCTCTCCTGACATCGAATTCATTACAGTTAAATTCTGATCCTTTTTTTCCAATTCAGTTCAGTCATTCTAACAGTGATTTATTGTTGTGGCTTCAACAGGGCAAATCTGTTACCAATCCACAAATGTGCAGATTTTCCGGCATGCAGCATACACAGACATTATGAATGATAAAGTAATGAATACTATAATACTATAATAATGAATATACAAACTCTGACAACGATTACATCAATATGTGCACCAAAAACATTGTTTTGAGTCAAATCTGCATCAGGTATAACCTTCAGCAGGCGATCGACACAGCGTAGAGAGGCTACAGAAACAAGGTTGCGTAGAACTATCAAGGATCTGACCTCAAGTGCACGTGGGAGGGTTTGCGTTCTATCACAAACTCCAAGGTGGTAAAATCTGCGATGGGGGACTATCTGCTTCACTACCTGATGAGCTGAACACCTTCTATGCTCAGTTTGAGGCAAGCAACACTTTCCCTGTAGTGAAATTACCTGTGATGAAGTGCTTTAAGTGGCTAGTCAAAAACCACATCTGTTCCTCCGTTCCAGCCACCATGGACCCTCTCCAGTTTGCATACCACGAAAACAGATCAAGGGATGATGCTCTGGCTATGCTCTCACACATCTGGATAAGAAAAACACTTATGTGAGAATGCTGTTCATTGACTACAGCTCTGCCTTTAACTCCATCGTTCCAGCCAAACTCATCACGAAGCTCAAGGACTTAGGATTGAACACTCCTCTGCACAACTGGATTTTGGAATTTCTGACGAGCAGACCCCCAAGTGGTGAAAATCGGTGACCGCATCTCCTCCACACTGTCTCTGAACACAGGAGCTCAATGGAGATGCATTCTCAGCCCCCTCCTCTGCCTCAGCATCAGCAAAAGTAAGGATATGATTGTAGACTACAGGAGGCTGCAGGAGGATGGTCATGCCTCCTTATACATCGGTGGGGCTACTGTGGAAAGACAAAGAATAGGAAGCCTTTATTTGTCACATAAACATTACAGCACAGTGAAATTCTTTTTCGGAATATCCCAGCTTGTTAGGAAGTTGGAGTCAGAGTGTAGGGTTGGCCATGATACTGCGACCCTGGAGCAGAGAGGGTTAAGGGTCTTACAGTGGCGATAGTGGCAGTTTGAACCCCTGACCTTCTGATCAGTAACCCAGAGCCAGGAGTACATGTTCCTCGATGTGCACCTCACACTCATGCCTCCACTACCTCCACCACACAGGTCACCTCACTGACAGCTCAAGGACACTCATGGATAACCTCTTCACATGTTTCTGTCACTTCTGAGCATGTTGCAATATTTCTAAGAACACTTTTACCACCTCACTGCTGCTAAAGACTATGTCTTGTGCCTGTGTAATATACTGATATATTGTACATATTTATTACACACTACATCCATCCATCCAATAAGTGTGTGACAATCGGGACAATTGTGAATTAGGCGTCATGTTTCAGAATAAACAGTATGTTTTTTGGTACAGTTTAAATAAATAAATAAGAATCGACGTCTCCGTTAGCCACTAGCCGAACTGATCCGGCTGAGTTCCAGTTCGTGCCTGCGTCCTGCGGTTGATGAGGCCGTGACGTCATTACGCAAACCCGGAAGTGGTACCTTGCAGTCAGTCAGTCGTGTTTACGGTTTTGGATCTACGGATGTGTGTTTCCGGGCAGCGCGTGCCCTTAAGTCTGGCTGTACGGTGTTCGGTGAAGCGCACGCTGCTACAGTGGTGGCGATGATCCCGGTGTCGGTGGTGGTGTGTGTGATGGGAGGATGGTGCTCGGTTTATCTCATGGACACTCTGCTGAGGGTAAAAATTCATGGCTGAATACCATACTGCTTCCTGTTGCAGACGTAGTGCACTTCGTAGGGCGTCAGAAGCAGCGTTTTACACGCGACTGAAGCCCCTATGATAGTGAACATGGCGTGGATTGGAATTGAACCCATCTCTGTTGCGGCTAAATTGTTTACGTTAGCTTTCTTATAGCTAGTTAGGTTTTTATGCACACTAGTGTGATATCTGATGTTAAAAACAATTACTTAAGATATTTATTATGTTTTTTATTGAATTTGATTATTACAAACAATGCGTTTATAATGTTTTTTATTATTATTATTTGTTTTGTTAATCTAGTGTCAGTTATTTTATGTCTTATGTATAGATAAAGCTTAGTGGTTAGTTGGATCTTAAATTATGTAGTACATTACTCATTTATTCCTCAAGTGTGTTTATGTTTAGTGCAGAATTAAGTGAAAATGTGATAAGACACCCATTCGCTTAGCTTAGAGACAGTCTAGTGCAAAAATTAGCATCCCCTTTTGACAAAACAAAGATGTGTTGCATTTTGGTGTATTAGGTTTCATAGAGACCTATGAATTTTTTATTTCCCTCCCTTTAAAAACCATGGTGGGAGTGCAAACTTTTGCACTCAGGTGATTATTATCTACCTCATGATATAAGGAGGTGTGTGTTTTGTGTTGCAGTCGTCCAGCTCGCTGAAGATCCGTTATGAATCGTGGCTCTCGTCCAGCGGTGTGTCCCTGTCCCCCTTCCACGTCCGCTGGCACACCAGCCTCTTCAATTCGCTGTTTGCCAGATGTTCACGTCTCAACCCCCACTTCCTTTACATATGGTACGACCCGTCACAACCTGTCAGAGGCTTTAATCCCGGAGGTAAACTGGTTTAAAGGAGCAGTTTGTGATCTTTAGAGTCCTCCGGAAGCAGACATGAATAACTCCGGTGAATAGCAGCACTCAAAACAAAACAAAACATCTGTATCTGCAGGACATGAAATGAATCCCATCCGAATAGGGCTTCTTAAAACCCTGTTAAATGTTAGTTAATGAACAAACTGCAACTTTAAATTGAAATCATTTAAATAAAATTATTTGATGTCGGTGTATTGTGTTTATTTGCTGCATTGCTGACTCTTGAATTACACCACGCTAAGGGAACAGGTTAAAGGGCATGTGTGTGTGTGTGTGTGTGTGTGTGTGTGTGTGTGTGTGTTTCGCAGGTTCAGTGGGGGGATGGTGTTTGGCGTTGTGGCCATGTTCGGCTCAGTGCTGCTGCTTGGTCGCACTCTGCTGCAGACTCTGGCTCAGATGATGGCCGAGACGCCGGATGGTCCTCACGAGCAGGTTCTGCAGGTGGTGGTAAGTTTAAAAAGATGAAATAAAATAAAATAAACCTCACCAGGCATAAAACTCAATTCACTGCAGGGATGCGGGGCGTGAAAGACGCTCACTTGCTTTTTACTTTCACTTCTCACCAGCTTTATCTAGATTAACTCTGACCTGTGACATCATGAACCTCAGTCTTGTGAGAGACTAAAAAAAATCTAAAATGAAAGGGTGGGGCTGTTTTCTTTTTTTTGGGGGGGGGGGGGGGGGTTAATTAAGATGCTGCTAATTATTAAATAGCGCCATCTATGGTTTGCTGTTTTCTTACTGTTGCTTGACGTGAAATCGAATTCGCTTTCTCACTTTACTCTCACTTTATCTCCTGAAATTAGTTAACTGTATGCAGAATGTGGAATTAAATTTTTTTTTATTATAAAAAAATGAGTATTTTTGCATTTCTGTATCCACAGACAGGTTATTCCGTAATAAAAGCGCAGGGTGGGATGTGCTGTGTGTCAGCATTTAAGCGAATATTTTCATCCAGAAGTGTTGATGAACACAATTAAATGTCACTGAACATCTCTTGATTATCACTGGTTAACTTTCAGTTATCTTCTCTTTCTGTATTTGATCTTTCAGTACATTGTGTGTTCATTCTGACTGTGTGTGTGTGTGTGTGTGTGTGTGTGTGTGTGTGTGTGTATTTGTATTTGTTTGCTTATTTGTTTTTTCTGGTGTCAGGTTCCAGGTGTAAATTTGCCAGTCAGCCAGTTGGCCTACTTCTTCATCGCTATTCTGCTCAGTGGAGTTATACACGAGTTTGGCCACGGGGTGGCAGCACTGAGGTAACAAAAAATCTTCTGGATTCGTGAATCTTACAATTTGTTTATTTACTGTGTCTCTGTGGGTGTGTTTTGTTTACGTTTTGACTTTGCACAACAGATGCTGATGAGTGATGTATGATCAATGACTTAAAACCTAAAACCCAGTAAATAACTGCGGTTAGAAATTTGAATAATAATAACAATAATAACAACAACAACGTGTTTTGGTAAGATTGTATTTTTAATTTTTTTCCATTTTTTATGTCCAGTTATGGTAACTGTTAACTTTTTTTGCATTTATCATATTAAAATGTATAGTTTCATGTTTATATTTATTTCTTATGATTAATAATAATTTTATAATATAAAAATAATAATTATTAATAATAATAAGTAGTATTGTGAAGAGGAATAAAACCTCCACGAAGGTGTTTGTCCTGTGTGTTGCTCTCAGGGAGCAGGTGAGGCTGAACGGCTTCGGCATGTTCCTGTTCGTGATTTACCCTGGAGCCTTCGTGGATCTCTTCACCACTCACTTGAACCTCATCTCACCTGTCCAGCAGCTGCGTATCTTCTGCGCAGGTGTGTATGCGCGCGCACGCACGCACACACACACACACACACACACACTTCCTCCAGCTGATTGTTTCTCCGAGTTCATCTTGCATTTTGCCCCATCAGCACTAGATAGAGACAGAGCTGTGCTTTTGAGTCCATGTCAATGTTTCATTATTTAAGAGCTCATTTACAGAAACGTAAGGTTTTAAAAGAGATGGATATTAATGTATCAAATAAAATGAAAAAATAAAGGCAGTTTTTTCATTATAAATATTTAAATGAATCCAGTGTTGGAAGAGTGTAGGCTTTAAAGATCGTCTGAAATATATTCAAAATAATCAATTAGTAAAATGTTACCCAGAATTAGTTCTGCCATGTAGTTTATTTCCTATTACAAGTTAAATCCATAGCCTCATTATTATTATTATTATTATTATTATTATTATTATTATTATTAAAATGTTAAAGATTTTGCTCTAATTCCAGCAGGTGACTCAAATGAAGCCAAGAGTGCCAATACTTTTAGTGAAAATAGAATCTAAAGAACATGGACTAATATCGGACATCTAGTGCACTTTGTAAGGTCTATTATATAACACCGTTACGTTATACCCTCTGTAGTGAGCATGTATAGTGAACAGGAAGTTGTTTGGTATTCTTTCCCACTCTGTAAAGGAATATTAATATAATCTTACGATAAATATCACATACAATAAAATACAAATAAATCTTAACGTTTATGACAATGATTTTATTTCATTCTGACTGACATAATATTACAGACTCGTTAATATTTAAATGCATGCAAATTATGCAAAATTGAATATTTTAATACGGTGCATGCTTTTAGTATTTTTTTTGTTGCCTATCCTAAAATAACTTAATAATGATTACGTAAATGATTTAAGTGCTGCTGTTAGTCAGCATCATTAATAATAATACAAAAATGGATCTGTGATGAATAATTTATTATTTCATAATTTATTTCTTGGTTCACTTTATTGACCGTGTAGTATTACAGACTCATTAATATTTAAATATATACAAATTGCATTTAAATCGCCTGCCTAGCTGTGTTACTTAGGCTAATAAAGAAAGAAGCTGTATAAATGATTAAATTTGGTTGTGTTTATTTAATCGAGTGCTGATTTGTGTATCTGAGGTAACGGTGTGTTTGTGCGATATGGTGTGTAGGCGTGTGGCACAACTTCATGCTGTGTGTCACGGCGGTGTGTTTCCTCCTCCTGCTGCCGCTCCTCCTCTTCCCGCTGTACTACACCGGAGCAGGAGCGCTCATCACCGAGGTGGTGGAGGTTCGAAGAGCTTTCTCTCTCTGTCTTACACGTAACTTTGAAAGTCTGATTTTGTCTGAGGTGCGGTTCTCTCTCCGTAGGGTTCTCCGTCGAGTGGGCCTCGCGGGCTGTTCGTGGGAGATCTGGTGACTCGGCTGGAGGAGTGTGAGGTGAGCGGGGTGGACGACTGGCACTCCTGCATCCAGCAGCTCTCGCACCAGCCCCAGAGAGGATACTGCGTCCACCACGACACCCTGCAGCTGAACCGTGACGCCGGCAGAGGTACCTCCGGTACTCACACAGAGAACCGGTCTGACATGATGTTAATGAATCCTGATGACCAAAAAAATTAGATTAATGTTAACAATTAAAATAGCAATAATAATCACAATCATAAATAAATAAAGTACATATTAGTGTTATTATTATTATTGACATTATAAACAAAGAATTAAAAAAATTGTTAAAACACAATAAAATGTCACATCCTGATATAATAGTAAAAAAGCATTTTTCATATTATTATTATTATTATTATTATTATTATCATCATCATCATGAAACATACTACTACTATTAACAGTGAATACATACATAAATAAAATGTTTTATTAAAAAATCTAAAAATAACATTATTTAAACATAAGATAAATAAGCATAAGTTAATAATACAACAACACTTATTTTAAAAATAATAAAAATCGTTTAAAAAATAATATTTGAATATTTATTCACACTACACGGGTTGTGCTTAAACTTTTAGGGAGGAAATAAAACAAAAATGAACGAAACAAGTTTTAAATGGAGGAAGTGTGTGAAGCCTTGACCGAGAAAACCTGAAATATACAGTGAGTAAATGTTTCAGAAATGAGCTGCAGTGTTCCTGTAACATCCTCTTCATCCTCTTCCTCATTTTCATCCTCTTCCTCATCTCCCTCATCTTCACCCTATTCATCCTCTCCTTCATCCTCATCATCCTCTCCCTCATCTTCATCCTCTTCATCCTCTCCCTCATCCTCTCTCTCATTTTCATCCTCTCTCTCATCTTCATCCTCTTCCTCATCTTCACCCTCTTCCGCCACTTCATCCTCTTCCTCCGCTTCATCTTCATCCTCTTCCTCATCTTCATCATCTTCCTCATCCTCTTCATCATCTTCACCCTCTTCCTCCGCTTCATCCTCTCCCTCATCTTCATCCTCTTCTTCTGCTCCTCATTTTCATCCTCTCCCTCATTTTCATCCTCCTCCTCATCTTCACCCTCTTCCTCATCTTCACCCTCTTCCTCCACTTCATCTTCATCCTCTTCCTCATCCTCTTCCTCCGCTTCATCCTCTCCCTCATCTTCATCCTGTTCTTCTGCTTCCTCATCTTCATCCTCTCCCTCATCTTCACCCTCTTCCTCATCTTCACCCTCTTCCTCCACTTCATCTTCATCCTCTTCCTCATCCTCTTCCTCATCTTCATCCTCTCCCTCATCTTCACCCTCTTCCTCATCTTCACCCTCTTCCTCCACTTCATCTTCACACTCTTCCTCCACTTCATCTTCACCCTCTTCCTCTGCTTCATCTTCATCCTCTTCCTCATCTTCCACTTCCTCATCTTCATCCTCTTCCTCCGCTTCCTCATCTTCATCCTCTCCCTCCTCTTCCTCCTCTGTTAGAATTTAGGCGTCTGGACGGAACAGTGGAGTGCTGCAGCAACAACAGCCTGACTGACCTCTGCTTCTACTACACCACTGAGATTAATAACAAACTGGTGAGATTATACACACACACACGATATATATATATATATATATATATATATATATATATATATATGCATATGCTCACTCATACACAGACATGAACACTTATATTGTACACGCGCAATCTCTATTTCTCAGACACAGTTTGCATGTTTACCGGCTCGGAAAACGATCCAGGCGAGCCGTACGTGTCGCAGTAACTCAGACTGTGAGGCGGACCTGACTCCTAGCGTGTGTGTGATCCCATCACTGGAGAACCAGACTCGACTGATCCGGGTGAAACACCCCCCGCAGGCCGACATGCTGTTTGTGGGCTACGTGTCGCACCTGCAGTACTCGGGTCGGTTATTTATCTCTGGAACACACTCCAGCGTGTGAGTGTAGAATCTCTGACCCTTGTTACAGTCATGATGTTTTTCTCCACAGTGAGTCTCACTAACTTTGTCCCTCGACTTGGTTTCCTTCACCTCGACCTGCCGGTGATGCTGGAGACACTGTGCAAGTATCCTTTTTTCTAGTGTTACGTATACACACACTTTTATGCTGCTTACACACACACGCATATATACTCGCTCTCACTCTTGCTCTCACTCTCGCGCTCTCTCTCTCTCTCTCTCTCTCACTTGTCATGTTACCAAGAAACCAGAAAACTCCTCTGTCCTTACAGCTTTACCTCTGACTGCTACAAAGCGCTGACACTGGAGACTCCTTCCATAAGCAAAGAGCTAACTATACATCTCCTTATTGAAAACTTCACCAGAACAGTTTTCAATGTGTAGCGTCCACTGTACACGTCTCTGTGAATGAGCTGTTACTATAGAAACGATAACGTATTAGTACGAGCGCGTTAATGTAATCTAAACCTGCGCTACTGTCAGAGCTGCTTCTGACCAATCAGAATCCAGAATCAGATTTCAACACTACAGCTGTATAATTAATCATTTAAACCCATCACTGTGTTATTTCTCCTTAACTGCCGGTGTTTGAGGTACCTGGTGTCGTTATCCGGCGCTCTGGCCGTGGTGAACGCTGTGCCGTGCTTCGCTCTGGACGGTCAGTGGATGCTGAATGCTTTCCTGGAGGCCACGCTGAGTTCCCGGCTCCCGGAGAAGAGCAGCCGCGAACTACTGGGGTTCTTCATCCTGCTGGGGGGCAGCGCTCTACTCGCCGCTAACGTCGCTCTTGGATTATGGATGGTCACGGCTCGATAACGGACAGCTGCCTCCTCCAATCCGTGATTAGGAGGAGGGACTTTTTAAAAAAAAAATTTTTCCAAAATAATTCACCACAAATTTCCTCATGATGAGTCCTGTAACGGTTAAAGTTCCTTTAAAGGTTTACGTTTTGAATCTTTTACGTTATTCCCTAAATGGATTTTTTTTGCCGCAGTATCCTTATTTCAAAACGTGTCTAAAAACGACGCCTCGCTCACTACAAACATCAGCGTGCACAACTTCCAGAAGGTTTGCTCTGTGCGTGATGTACTGAACCGGGCGTGGTTTCAGACGTGCACGCTGTACAGAGTTTTAACAGAAACCTGCCAACCCTGAAGCGGAATGTAAACTTCTCTACATCTAGCTTCTACATCTTAACTAAAATGGAAGAGCGGCACGTTTTCCCCAAGGGCCTGGTGGTTACTCCAAATAGCAGTGTTGAGTGGTGTTAATGACGTTCTAATTATCATCACAGTTAAAATTGTATGTCGGAGGAAATTATTATCGGAGAGTTCAGAACACCTAAACAACTCTCAGTCATTCTGGATTCGTGCGTTGATCTGCCATTTTGCAGGTGGGAAAGTTGGCTGCGCTATGTTTGAGTGTACTCTGTACTCCCATGTTAAAATGCCGTTCTCCTACGCAAAACTCATAAAGTTTGCACATCTGGAAATGTTCATGATGATCATAAAATATTGTTTTATTTACCCAGGAGTGATTGTTCTTTTATTACGGGCTATTTCTATTGACAGATACGGAATAAAGGGGGCCAATACTTTGTACAAAGCAACAGATGGGCTACAGTTGGAAATCGTGCACCAATATTTCTCTTGAATTGTCCTATAAATGTATGTACTAGGTGGGTGGAGCTAGTATTTTGTGTTAATGTCACTTTTTTTAAGCAGGCAACTCTCTGTAACGATTCATATTCGACCATAAACGACTTGGCTGTCGTGTTTGTTTGTTTGTTTGTTTGTTTTGTTTTTTAACTAAAAGATGTTCGATAAACTCCAAACTCAGATCGTTAATAATCATGACCAGCTGTAGATGAGCAGGACGTGTTGATTTAACACACACAGGCAGGAATGAGATGTATTTTGGGAAAAACACATGTGATGGGAATTCTGGTTCTTTTTAGTGAATCAGATCATATGATTCAGATCGTTAATAAGAGCCGACTCTTTCGGATCCCGAACGGCTCAGGAGCTGAGATTTTGTAATGTTTTGAATGGTTATTGATTGATTGTGCCAAATTTGACTGAACTTGCTTTACTTCACTAAATTCTGATCAATGAAATGACTCGGATCTCAACATTCGCCTAAAAGAGCTGAGTCAAAGAACTGAATGGTACGGGAACGAACCAGGAAGTCGCTGAACTTGACGTGTTGCAGCGAGTCTATAAAACAAATGGAGTAAAGTTGTGGGAATAAACACCTCCTCTATCTCAATACATGGGTAGAAATCTTTCAAACAAAACCATTTTTCTCAACGGCGTTTTACCCATGAGGAAAAGTACACAATAATTTACACTTCTGCTCAGAATCTATGATAAAATGTAAATTTGTGGAGTTTTTATTTTTAAAATCCACCTTGTCCTAACTGAAACGCACAATACTGAACAGAACTTTATGTTCTTCATGTTCCAGGCATGTTCTGGCATGTTCCATGTTCTCCTTTCTTCTCCAGTTGTCCCTCTGAAGTGTTTGAGATGTGGCTGATGATAATATTTATTTTTCCTGTCGTTATGTGTAATTCTTCCTCTACAGCTGTATAAAACAGGACACGGGATAAAATACCCGGCTGAAAGGAACATGAAGGTTTCTCACACTGAATGTCCTGAACTTCTAACTTCTTCTGACCTGCTGCCGTCTCTCAGGTCTCGTTCCTTCCCTTTATGATTATAAATATCTTTAAGTTTGTGGAGCTGAACGTTTCCTCAGGGGTTTATTCCACGCAGCATCACTCACTGGAGCTTCCTGGAAAGATACTTACAGCGGTGCTTGAAAGTCTGTGAACCCTTTTAGAATTTCTGTATAAATGTGACCTCAAACATCATCAGATTTTCACACACAAGTCCTAAAAAATGACGACGAGAACCCGATTAAACAAAAGAGACAGAAATATTATATGTGGTGATTTATTTATTGAGGAAAATGATCCAGAATTAGGTTTCCATGTGTTCAGGAGAAATCAACACTAGCGGGGAAACTGGTGCATCTCGCTCTCCACCGTTTTTACTTTTCTGAGCCAGTTATCCAATCACGTGATTTGTTGAGGCAAAGTCACGATGCTTGTTGATGTACATCGAGGAATTTATTCAGTAAACACGTTTCCATCGTAGTTTATGCGCACGTCGTCTTACCGAATTCAAACATTATCCACCTCAATAGAGTACATTTTGGAGATTTTATTTGCATGTGGTGTTTCCATCCAGAGTTTTTATTTATTTTTTTATTTGTCATACAATATTCCAGAATTTGCTTAAAAATATGTGGATAGAAACGTATCTAGTGTTACCACCAGGAGAAGTGATTTATTCCTCTTCTACCACAGCAATTCACAAACATTTACTTTTAAACATTTATTAAAGAACAACACCATACTTTTGCATTTATATTTATATTTAATGTTAGCATCAAAGTCAGTTCCTGTTTCACTTGCATTACAGCAGCTATAAACACTCGTTCCCTCACCATCCCTCTCTCTTTATTCTCTCTATTTATTCTCTCTCTCTATTCTCTCTTTATTCTCTCTCTTTACTCTATCTCTTTATTCTCTCTCTCTCTCTCTGTTCTCTCTCTCTTTATTCCCTCTCTATTGTCTAAAGACAAAAATAATTAAGCAGCTTGTCATGTTATGAGAAGAAGTGTAAACTCTGTCCTGATGATGTCGGAGCTTTACCTCTGACACTGGAGACTCCTTCCATAAATGTTCAAGAGACTTCTCCTTACAGAAAACGTCACCATATCACACTTACAATCGCACGTGTATTTTTAATGCTGTTATACGGAGCGCTTTCAACGAGCGGTTACTATAGAATCGATGACAGTGCAGTGAGTATGTTTTGGCTGCTGTAGGGGGAACGCCATGTACTCATTTGCTGTGTGTGAGACTAACTCAGAAGTCCTGCGCATGTTCTGTGTGGTTTATTTTCCTCATGGTTCAGGATTGTGGTTGTTCCTTATAAAGGACTCAGAAACTTTCAACATTAAACATTAAACGTTCTGTTTGTACCGCTACTTTGGTGGTGCTGGAATTTTTTTTTAGTCCGCTTCCTCCCATGCAGGGTGTGCGTGCGTGTGTGTGTATGTGTGCGTGTGTGTGTGTATGTGTGTGTATGAGTGAGAGAGAGAGCGCGCACCACACATGGCCGGGACACACCCCCAGACCTTTCGAAGACACCGCCCGTGTGGGGGCGTGTTATTTCAGCAGGATATAATTATACATGTATTCAGATGTCCTGCGTAACTGTCAACCTGTGTGTGTGTGTGTGTGTGTGTGTGTGTGAGCGAGTCAGTACAAGTGAATCGGCCAATTACAGGTTTATATTCATAGACAGTGTAATTGTGTGTTAGGAGATATACCTCAGATTCTCATACGGTCGAGTGCAAAAGTTTGTGCACCCTCACTTACTGTGAAATGTTTGTTCATTATCAGTTATTTTTGCGACACTAATAAAAAGAACTGCTAATTAATGCTCGAGTGCTGTCATTTTTAGGTTGTATGCTGTAATTAAAAAGTGTGTGTATATATATATATGATGCTTTTCATGAATTTTCAGTGTGCATATTAATGCTTTTTTTTACTTTGTTTTTAGATTTATTTATTTTTTTTTAGATTCGCCTGTAGTCAAGATATTGTTTATTTATTTAAGATATTTTTTCACTCTGTGTAAATATGAGTACATTCACAGGGGAAATATATTTCTGAAGTTAATTTCCTTCATAATAACACCCTGAAATTCAGTCTTAAAAAATAAACAATATATTTTATTTATTATTATTTCATTTTTTCAGTCATTTCATTCATTATGTAAGTGCTTCAGTAAGAAGATCTGGACTCAATCTACTGTATTTAGTTTTTTATTTATTTTTATCTAATTTTATTAAAAACATGTAAAACCATGATTTTACATACTCTTTCACTGCATGGGGTAATTTAGTGTAGCTAATCCTTTTCTTTTTCTTTCTTTTCTTTCCTTTCCTTTCCTTTTCCATCCTTTTCCTTTCTTTTCCTTTCCTTTTCTATCCTTTTCCATTCCTATTCTTTCCTTTTCTTTTCCATCCTATTCTTTCCTTTTCTTTCCTTTCCTTTCCTTTTCCATCGTTTTCCTTTCTTTTCCTTTCCTTTTCTATCCTTTTCCATTCCTATTCTTTCCTTTTCTTTTCCATCCTATTCTTTCCTTTTCTTTCCTTTCCTTTGCTTTTCCATCCTTTTCTTTTCTTTCCTTTATTTTTCCATTCCTATTCTTTCCTTTCCTTTTCCATCCTATTCTTTCCTTTTCTTTCCTTTCCTTTGCTTTTCCATCCTTTTCTTTCCTTTCCTTTCCTTTCCTTTTCCATCCTTTTCCATCCTATTCTTTCCTTTTCCATCCTTTTCCATCCCATTCTTTTCTTTTCTTTCCTTTTCCATCCCATTCTTTTCTTTCCTTTCCTTTCCTTTTCCATCCTATTCTTTTCTTTTCTTTCCTTTTCCATCCTATTCTTTTCTTTCCTTTCCTTTCCTTTTCCATCCTTTTCTATCCTATTCTTTCCTTTCCTTTTCCATCCTTTTCTATCCTATTCTTTCCTTTCCTTTTCCAGCCTTTTCTTTCCTTTCCTTTTCCATCCTTTTCTTTCCTTTCCTTTTCCATCCTTTTCTTTTCTTTCCTTTTCCATCCTATTCTTTTCTTTTCTTTCCTTTTCCATCCTATTCTTTTCTTTCCTTTTCTATACTTTTCTTTCCTTTTTTCCTTTTCCATGTTTTCCTTTTTTTTTCTTTCCCTTCCTTTCCTTTTCCCATTTCTTTCCCTTCCTTTCCTTTATCACCATTCATTTTGATATCATTTTATTTTACTCCCTGTGGAGAGATTTCCATTCATCTTCTTTTTCTGTGTACGTTTACTACACTAACCTCTCATTCCTTAAACTCACTACATATAAATAATTTCGTTCTCAAGCTAAATGTAATCCCAAACGTTCATTTCCACCCACGTGTTTTGGTGTGGCAGTCTGGCGATAGTGCGTATTTACGTCAAGTCGATCAGCGATCTGTATCCGAGGAAAATTGTAGCTTAAAGCCCACACAGGGCCGGAAACGTGCAGGACGCTACTCCTGCCAGATGTTTTTTAAGCATGGTATGTACATTTTTATTGTATAAAAATATACATATTTATCTTCCGGAGAGTGTCGGTATTTTAGCTTCTGTCAGGACATCTGCTTATGATCTGAATTTGGAGGAAAAAAGCCAGAATAATGGCACTCCCAGAAGTGCATTCATAGACGGTAACAGTCATTACATCGGAGATGTTTGTGTTGGTTTGTGGTGAAGTGATGGAGGGTGTAGCGAACATTGAGTATAGTTTTCTTTACAGCTGTAATCCCCAGATGTTTAGAGTCTGTCTTCTGAGAGTAACGAAAACACACATTATTAAATACTGCAGTTGATCATAATCTGTAAGTTGTGCTGTTTAGTCCGTTCGGACTCAAAACCAGGACATGGAGGCAGTGTGGACGTCTGCGATAACGCCTCACATTAAGTAATAACACTCTTCTTTTTTCACTCGGTGTGTGTTTGGGTCTAAGTCCAGGTCTGAGTTTTTCTCAGAGTAATAACACACTGTCAGAGTGTTAGTCTCCGTTCCGTAAACACAGCGACCATGACGTGGGTTTGAAAAATCTGTCTGTAATGAGAGTTCTCATTCTGGAGTGGTCTCGTCCTCGTCCAGCAACAACTTCATCACTCTGATTGCGATGTGTCACCAGACAGAAAGTCCTGTAGAGCTATAGTTATAGAATTATTGTATAAAAAATGACTAATGGTGTCAAATGTAGTTTGTAGATAAAAAGTCGTATAGAGTGATAGATTCAGCGGTAGTCAAGTTAAGTTACAGCAAAAAGTGTTATCATCCCTCTTCCATATACATGCGCTCACGGATGCCCATGATTGGATAATGTCGCTGTGATTGATGGAAGAAAGAGAATATGTCCCTCCCACCCAGAAAGCACAGCCAGTCGTTCTGCATTGTGCTGCTTGGCCATGGATGGCTGTGGCATCGTCAGGATTCGAACTCGTAGTCTCTGGACTATAGAGAGGTCCACAGCTCCAGATGTTACTGTTGTCTCAAACTTTTGGACGTCATTGTATCCTCCTTATCCAATCACAAGTCTCCATACATATACTTGTTATCCAATCACAAATTTCCATAGTATCCTCCTTATCTAATCACAAGTCTCCACACATATTCTGGCTATCCAATCACAAGTCTCCACACATGTCCTCGTTGTCCAATCACAAGTCTCCATACATATCCTCGTTATCCAATCACAAGTGTCCATACATATCCTCGTTATCCAATTACAAATCTCCATACATATCCTCGTTATCCAATCACAAGTCTCCATACATATCCTCGTTATCCAATCACAAGTCTCCACACGTATTCTCGCTATCCAATCACAAGTCTCCACACATGTCCTCGTTGTCCAATCACAAGTCTCCATACATATCCTTGTTATCCAATCACAGGTGTCCATACATATCCTCGTTATCCAATTACAAATCTCCATACATATCCTCGTTATCCAATCACAAGTCTCCATACATATCCTCATTATCCAATCACAAGTCTCCATACGTATCCTCGTTATCCAATCACAAGTCTCCATACGTATCCTTGTTATCCAATCACAAATCTCCATAGTATCCTCCTTATCCAATCACAAGTCTCCATACGTATCCTCGTTATCCAATCACAAGTCTCCATACGTATCCTTGTTATCCAATCACAAATCTCCATAGTATCCTCCTTATCTAATCACAAGTCTCCACACATATTCTCGCTATCCAATCACAAGTCTCCACACATGTCCTCGTTGTCCAATCACAAGTCTCCATACATATCCTCGTTATCCAATCACAAGTGTCCATACATATCCTCGTTATCCAATTACAAATCTCCATACATATCCTCGTTATCCAATCACAAGTCTCCATACATATCCTCGTTATCCAATCACAAGTCTCCACACGTATTCTCGCTATCCAATCACAAGTCTCCACACATGTCCTCGTTGTCCAATCACAAGTCTCCATACATATCCTTGTTATCCAATCACAGGTGTCCATACATATCCTCGTTATCCAATTACAAATCTCCATACATATCCTCGTTATCCAATCACAAGTCTCCATACATATCCTCATTATCCAATCACAAGTCTCCATACGTATCCTCGTTATCCAATCACAAGTCTCCATACGTATCCTTGTTATCCAATCACAAATCTCCATAGTATCCTCCTTATCCAATCACAAGTCTCCATACGTATCCTCGTTATCCAATCACAAGTCTCCATACATATCCTCGTTATCCAATCACAAATCTCCACACGTAGCCTCGTTATGTATCTCCGAGGAGTCTTGGGCCTTCTATTTTAATGCTCTCCTAAACTTTTCCATATCTCTTGCCTCGATCTGTTTTCTCGCAACATTATTTGCATCGTCATTTCTGACAGTTACACTGTAGTGTCTTATTATCTTTTCTGGCAGTTAATTCCTTATCTACTTTTAATCTATTTCTACCTTAGATGAGCGACAGACTTTTCTCTTTCACTTTTACTGCACAGTACAGTTGTTCCCCTCTCTCTTATCTACCCTGAACCGCTATCTCCTCTGTCTCTGCCTTATTCTGTATTTGATGCGTTCTACTAACTTAGACATTTGGTCAAACATCAACCCTGGACCTTCCAAGATGGTCCACACAAACCACTCTCTCATTTCCCCGGACACTCTCAGTTTCACAATGGCCTTTGTGTTCATGTTAATAATAATAATAATAATAATAATAATAATAATAATAATAATGTGCCCAATACACATACAGCGAAACTTTATTCTGTAAAAACAAAGAGTAATGTTTCTTTTTGTTAATGTTAGTTTTTTAATATATTCCGTTACTACCTAAATTTCCTCTGTGTGTGTTTGTGTGTGCGTGTGTGTGTGTGTGTTTGTTTGTTTGTTTGTTTGTATGTTTGTGTGTGTTTGTGTGTGTGTGTATGTGTGTGGTTGTTTGTGTGTGTGTGTGTGTGTGTGTGTGTGTGTGTTTTTGTATTGCGCCTGGACACTTCCCTTTTTCGACAGTGCTCAGTCATGGGGCTCCTGTGTGTGTTGTTATCTTTAACATTGCATCTGTCAGAACTTATTCATTTTGGAGCTGGTCATGCTGATGCGCTCTTTACTCAGCCACCACACCGTCTAATATCACACCCCCTTTAACGTCTCACTAGACCCTTCGATTTGAATTATCTAGATTTTATTCATTACTTTATATCTTATTTTTATCCCAAATTTCCAACAGTACCCTGAACAGTACCGTGTAGTTTATTTTTAAATCTGATTTTCTGTTTCTATTCGTGTTTTATTTATTTTCCACGTGTGTACATAAATGTGGCTGTGCATTTTAACCTCCCAGTACAGACATGCACACTTCCTCACAAAGTGCTAACTTGCTCCAAAAAGTGACTTCTATAAAAAGCGCCCCTTAATCACACACGACCCAAAATTGCTTTGTGTATAAATACAAAAAAAAAACCCACAATAGAGAACAGCGGGAATGTGAAAAAGAGAGAACATACAGAGAGGCATGAACCGAGTGCTGAGGCCTCGGCCCTTCCTCTCTCTGTTACTCACCATTAAAGTTTAATTCCAGCTAAAAATAAACTTCTGTTCGAGTTTGAAGATGTTAAAATAAATTAAATCCGTGTTTATTTTGGAAAACTTTATGAATTTGGAGTATTGTACTTAAAAAAGAGTGATGTTAATTATATGCGAGGAAAAAGAAATAATATTTTTTAGAAAATGTGGGAAGTGTTACAAACAGCACCGTAAATTGAGAATAAAACTATTATATGTATAATTATATAAATAATTCTAAAATATATATATAAACATGTAATGAGAATAAAGTATTTATAGCTATATGTATTATTAATATGTATACTTATATATTTATATATTAAATAGTATTCTGATAAATGTTTATGACATTTATAATTATGTAAATAATTTCCAATCAGAGCCATTGAAGAACCCTTTTTTCTACTAGTGTGCATTACAAACCCATAATCTTTTTCTTTCTGAACCTTGTGGAATAGTAAACTAGCTAACATTACCGTTGGCATGTCTGAATTTATTCTCAAAATTGTGAACCCTTGAGGGTTTTTTTGGTTGTTCTTCATGGTGAATCCTTCAAAAGTTCTATGTAGTATCCTACAGCAGTGTGTTTCCCTATGAGAAAGGGTTCCAGGTAGAACTCTATTAGGAAGCTTAATTTTCCAATGGAGCCTTAAACAACCGTTTTTATTTATTTATTTATTTATTTATTTATTTTACCAGGAACCCTTTGTAAGCTAAATGTTAAACTCTTCATTGCACAATTGCCCAATACAAAAGGGTTCTTTAAGGGTTCCTTAAGGGTTTTTTGTATTTAAGCGTTCTAGCTTCGTAGCGTTTTAAGCGTTCGTAGCTTCCAGAATGTGTTGTTATGAAGTGGTAATCTGTAATATCCGTAGATGTTGTATCTTGAATGCTGTACAGAGTGTTCTGATAACGTTCTCTGTTAGCTGTGTGTGTACAGTAGAACCAGAGTAGATGAGTAGTAAACCCTGTACACTATCTCTCATCGTGTGCCGTGTGTTCTTCTGCATCACACAGACACGTGAGGCAAGTTTATAAATAACAGTGTTCTGGATGTACACTCGTAATAAGCTTTATTAAACCTGTGCCTCAGGGTTCTCTCGCTCAGATGGGTGTTCTGCTGTTCTGGTGAGACCGTTACATTAGATTAGAGCAGAAAGGCAGGAGATAAATATTTAGATTAGACATCTGCTCTGATGTGAAACACACACACACACACACACACACACACACACACACACACACACACACACACGTAGACTCGGTAGAAGAGTTTTATGATGTTATGGTAACATACTGAGTGGCATGATGAAGTTGATTATTTTCCTGTAACAGCACTTCCCCAAGTGTTTTATTCCCCTTATTTATACCAAGGACTACAATTTCTTATTTATGACAGAACGACACATCATAGCTTTCATTAATGTAAATGTTAGTTCCTGTTCTCACTTAAGTTATAGCAGCTATAAACAGTCCGTCCCTCACCAGCCCTCTCTTTATTTTATTTTTAGATTTTAGTTAGCGTATGTGTCCGTGTATTTTGAACATTGCACCCCATTTTGCATCACTTCACCCAGGTGCCATTTAAAGGAACCATTTTAGGAGCCAAAGGGCCCTTAATTATCCTCTGAACCCTTGAAGAACCCTTGAGGAACATTTTTTCCCCCCAAAAGTGCACCAAGTACCAAGAAGCTTTTAGATATTAGGATGAAAATAATGAGCAATAATTTGGAATTTGTACCACACACTTATCCAGTTAATACACACACTCTTAGAAAAACGGTCTTAAGGGTTCTTTGCATAAATAATGGTTCTTAGCATCTAGAAAAGGTGTTTACTTAGAACACATTCTGAGAGGGAAACATGGAACCTTCTAGTAGAGTCACAACTGAAGAACTTTTAAGGGTTCTAAACTTTTTGTAATCTGTAACGTGTATGAAATAAAACAACAACAACAACAACAATGCAAGCACAGTGAAGTTTCTGCGTTGAGGGTCTGTGCAGCATTTTTTTTTTCTCAATCAGAGCACTGAATCTGTGGTTTCTGATCTGGAACTTCACATTCATGTCACAGATTGTTCCTCTCACTTCCTCTGAAAATCATGATTGCACTCTGTGGCTCACCACAATTTACTCCAACCTGCAATTAGAAGAAGAAGAAGAAGATTATAAGTAGTGCACGAGCCACCGAGTGTGCCGAGCTTAGTTCAGGGTTTGGGAGATTAACAATTTCATTGAAGCAGGAACTTCCTGATTTCTGGAAAGCTCCAGAACATGGAGACCATGACTACTTCAGGTTTAAGGCTGACTAAAGTCAGGATGTTCTGCAGTGTGTTGCATATATTGATAAATACCAATAAGCTGTAAATCCCCAAGCACGTTCACGACATTTACATTTAGCCAATGAGCTGAAAACATCAAAATGGCAACTAAGCAGTGTAAGAGCACCTCTTAAGTGCAGTGTGCAGTAAATGTTCCAATAATGCAGCTCGGCCATTGCGGTGCATCAGCTAAAGCAGACACACACTAACTCCTCCTCCTTTATAGTCTAATTTAAATCTGTTTTTTGATTTATTTCGGAATCCATTTCTTTCAAGTCATCAGCAGGAAATGACAAAATTTGAGTTTCAGTAAATGTAAAACTTTACAGAGTAATCTGTATAAAAAAAAATCGACAACTATATGATCTGAAGCCGATCAGGAGAGGTTCATGTTTGTGAGTCTGCTTATATGTAAATTTACACAATCTCTGGAGACAGATACAGGATACAGATGTTTTTTCTGAACGAACTGGATTTTCATGAACACCGCATTTCTCGTGAGGGGAAAACTGAAGGAGGAAAAGTTTGCGAGTGTAATCAGTTTGATCAACGTTTTGGGGATTAATCCTGGAAGCTGAAGAATGACCCACTGGTCCGTTTGTGCTAACAGCGACTCCTGGCATTTCCCTTGCATTTCCTGCTTGTTTCTTGCGTGAGAGATAAGTGTTGTTTGGGGGAGATAATTTACTCAGAGCGTGTCTTTCTGAAACACCACATCCCACATCCTCATCAGCAGCAGTGCGTTCTGTACAACTTCTGGTTCTTGGTGCTCCTGCTTGAGTTTTTTTCTCCTTTTAAATTGCACACAGAAAGTAGAAGGGAAGGTTCCTAATTTAGCCTTAAGGTTAACTCATTATTATGTAGTCTAGTTAGAACCGAGTGGGCAGGTACAGAACAGACGCAGCGTAAACACACACATGTATATTTTCTTTGCACACAGGCTGCATTTTACTCTGAAATGAGGGTTGAGACATAGAATTACCACTAGTAAACAAGCTAATGGCACAAGGAAATGAAGGACAATGTAGTGATTTATTATTATTATTATTATTATTATTATTATTATTATTATAACCAGTGAGAACAAATGAACTCCGGAGCAGAATACAGACACAAGGGCAGAAGGTTTATTGGTGTTATTGAGTTTTTGAGAAGATAGGAATGTGGGCAGGGTGGAACGTGGACCTGGAGCACAGGGGAAAACAGGGTTACACCGGGAATGAGACATGAAGCAACAATGAATTGAACAAGATCACAAGAAGGGCCTACTCGCAGATACCACACTGTTAGACAGAGCAATCTGTCAAAGACTGGCTGTAGAACTGGGCTTTTTATGTGCTGGATGATAAGCAGGAGCATCTGCCAAAGCAATCAGAAAGCGTGTGAAGTGGAGCATCATGCCCAGGAACAGGAGTCTTGTCCACTCCATGACAGTACCCCGCTCTCAACAGGAGCCTCCGGGCAACCTGCCAGTCTGGATAGGCCTGAACTGGACTCCTGGATAGAGCAACACCCATGGTAAGGCCAGAAGGGGTAAAAACACCCATAACGAGGTGACAGGGTGAGTCAATGCCCACAGTGAGGCCAGAGGTGGGTGCAACACCCAAGGCAAGGTTACAGGGGGGAGCGACACCCACGGCAAGCCCAGAGGGTGAGTGACGGTCATGGCGAGGCCAGTGGGGGGAGCGATGACCCCGGCGAAGCAGGGGGGAAGGAGCGACACCTTCAGCTGAGCAGGGAGGCAAAGTGACATCCTTAGCCGAACAAGGAGGCAGAATGACATCTTCTGCGGGGCAGGGAGGCAGAGCAATGTCCTCAATGGGCGAAGGAGGCAGAGCAATGTCCTTAGTGGAGCAAGGATGCAGAGTGACATCCTCAGCAGAGCAGGGAGGGTGGGAGACGGCTCCAGCTAGGATTGGAGCCCCCTCCCCAAAAACTCCCTGTGGGGGCACTAGGCATTAGTTCCAGCCATGAGTTGGTTTAAAAGATCTTGCTTGCACCTAACGCCTGTCTGTTGCGTCCATGTTTAGGTGAAGTATTCTGTCTAAGGGAAATACGATGGCTGCAGACTGTATGTGAGGGAACACTAGGTGAGGAATCTATGAATCTCCAAGCAGCGTCGTGATGGAAGCCCAGGGGTAGAGCGACGCCCAGGGGCCAGAGGTGGGAGCAAAGCCAATGGCAAGGCCAGAGGGGGGTTAACAAAGGAGCAGTAAACACAGGAAACATGAGGAGGGAAACCGAAAAGCTCAAGGGAATGGGGAAACCAACAGGAGTGTAGTCCACACCATATCAGTACCCCGCTCTCAACAGGAGCCTCTGGGCGACCTGCCAGGCTTGTCTGAATGGGCCTCAACTTAGGAGGGCCTGGAACCCTGGGTACTGCGATGCTCATGGCAAGGCCAGAGGGGGAGTGATGAGGGGGAAGGGAGGCAGAACCGATGTCCTCGGTGGGCAAAAACGCGGAGTGACATCCTTGGTGGAGCAGGGAGGGTGGGAGATGGCTCCAGCCAGGATTTAAACCCCCTCCCCAAAAATTCCTGGAGGGGGTGCTTGACATTGGGCCCAGCCTTGGCACCACGCTTGGCTGAAGCATTCTGTCTGAGGGGGAATACGATGGATGCAGACTGGAGCTAGGTGAGGAATCTGCAAATCTCTGAGAAGCATTGTGGTGGAAGCCCACACACACACACACACACACACACATACACACACAAACAAGAAGTGAAGGAGAAACAACTACAGGAAACACCAGGAGGAGGGAAACAGAAAAGCACAAAGAAACAGGGAAACCATCAGGACTCAAAGCTGCACCATGACAATTGCTGTTGTTTCATTTTAAGGTTTCTTTGCTGCATTTTCTGATTAAATGAGTAACAGTGTTGAAAGGGATTTTTTTTTTACATAAATTTAACAAACACAAGAATGTGGCTCATTAGCGTCCACGTGGATATTAGGGACATTAATAATGATTTACTTCAAAAGTTTTTAAATGTTTAATACAATAAAAAGACGGCCACAGAAAGTAGTCACAAAAGCTTCCCTCTGCGGTTGGATCATGGACTTCCTGACTGGACCACAAACGTTTCGGATCAGGAGCAGCACCTGCAGCGCCATCACACTGGGTACAGGAACCCTCCAGCGCTGCACGCTCAGCTCATGACTGTTCACACCGATGACGCATGACCGTACGGCGACGCACAGCTCACGCTGCATCATCACGTCTCTGCGACTCATCAGGAACCACGACGAGACATCCTTCTATACGGCTAGATACGACTCTACTCACTAAACACCACGCACTACACCGCTCTACAACACTGCTCTACAACACCGCTCTACAATACCGCTCTACAACAACGCTCCACAACACCGCTCTACAACACCGCATGTCGCACATCAGTCATGGTGTGTTTGTATTTATTATCTTCTCCATTACGTACTACCGATTTGTTTTCCTCTAGGTTGTTGAGTGTGTTCACGTCTGTCTGTGAACTACTTCGTTCTACTGTACACTTGTATATACCAATAACACTCTCTAATCTCATCTAATCTAATCTAATTTCATTTCTAATGTGTGTAACAGGTTTGTACTTGCACTCAAAGCAACTTTGCGAATCAATATCACAAAATCATATGTTCAGGGAAAATAAAGAAAAGAAATGACCTGAGAACGAGAACATACTTTCCTTCTTCTTGTTACCCAGATGAGGATGGGTTCCCTTCTGAGTCAGGTTCCTCTCAAGGTTTCTTCCTCTTAAAACATCTTAGGGAGTTTTTCCTTGCCACCGTCGCCACTCAGTGGCTTGCTCAGTTGGGATAAATTCACACCTTTAATATCTGTATACCATGTTGATATTTCTGTAAAGCTGCTTTGAGACAATGTCTATTGTAAAAAGCGCTATACAAATAAAATTGAATTGAATTCTTCTGGTGATTTTCAGGAAATGTGTTCTTCCTGTTGAAGTCTTCATGATCTCTAATGGACGAGCCGTGGAAAAGGAAGAGACGATTCAGGTGTTAACTGATCCGAGTTTTAAAGTACTTTAATGGTTCTATTTAAAAGCAAAACGTAGCTACACCTGTATAGCTATATGTGCCGTCGGTTTTGTAGGTTCTGTTGATGTTCTAAGTTATAAGATTTATCTGAAACGTTCACGTGGATCGTTGTGCTTGTAATGTCTTTTCGTTTTATTCTACACACACGTTTATACATGTAATATCCCTAATCTGTTGCTTCTTATTTTCAAAATTGCAGATATATAGATGGAAAGAATGAAGGGAAGGTTCCTGATTTAGCCTGAAGGTTAACTCATCATTATGTAGGCAGGTACCGAACAGACACACACACACACACACCGCATACAATCATCCCACCCATACACTGAAGTGTGTATAATTAGGCGTGTTTAGGGTTCCAGTCTGCGCTGAATGGAAAGGAGTTCCTCCTACTTTTAGCGCTTTTCCCCTCCCACTCCCAGCTGTATTACTCTCCCTCCCTCTTCTCCCTCGTTTTCTCAGTCAGATCCTGCCGAGCGCTCGTGGTTCACACGCAGACGAGGTTCCTCTGACCTGCAGAGACGTCCAGGGCTGAGAGGAGCGAAGGAGGAACTCGGGGGTTTGTGTTCAGAGCAGAATGGAGGTGGACATGTTAAGCAGAAGAGACTCCAAACCTAGCGTGTCTCCATGTACACTCACGAAAGTGGCTCTGTTCACACTGGTGTGTTTCTGTCTTGCTCTGCTGATTACTGTCATTGCAGGTAAGTGTATCACGTGCACACACACACACAAATGTGGTTTTGAATCATAACAAGAAATTAGCTTTTGTTGTAAGTAGGAAAATGTTGAGGAGTTGACCTCAACCTCAAAAATATACAATGTGTGTGTGTGTGTGTGTGTGTGTGTGTGTGTGTACCTGTGTCTATACCTTTTTCTCCAATGTCATTCCTGTTTTGCTGCCTGTTTTTTTTTTTGCCTGTTACATGTATGTAATATTTATTTTTCTCTTGTGTCTCTTTTGTCTTATTATTTATATTTTCACTTTAAAAAAAATCTCTTTCTTTCTTTCTTTCAGTTTTTCCCCCTTTAGTGTCCTCCCTTCTCTTAGAACAGGGTTTAAGAAAAAAACATTTTTGACTTTCTATACCGCTAACAAAGTCCTTATTGTCCTACAGAAAGAAACAGACGCCAGTGCAAAACTTTGTGCCCCCCATTTCTCAATATGATAGAAATGCTCTATAATTACATCAACATGTTTCATATCCTCTTCACAGTTTTTGGACAGTTATCTCCTTTGTTAGGGCTCGGAAGAATCAAAAATCTACAATCCTAAATGGTTCTTTCGTTTGTTCCTCTAGAGAAATCCTTAAATACAGAATATATATATATATATATATATATATATATATATATATATATATATATATATATACATGTATTTGAGTTTTAACTTCTTGTAAAATAGTAAATAGAAAGAAAACAGTTGCGCTTTGATATGCAGAAACGATACGCTGCAAAATATATTCACATGTGTGTTGGATTTCATGTCATAAGACTACAATAAACCAAATATAAGATTATTAATCTATATCTAGACATATTTTGACCAGTTTCAAGTGAAAACAGTCTTGTTCTACTGGCAGATTCAAATTCTCTCTTTTTAAGCAGTTCTTTTTAGAAAGGAGAGAAATTAAAAGAACTTTTAAAGCTTGACACGAAAAAAACATCTAAAACCGAGCTTGATTTATAATAATAATTAATATACTATATCAGATGGATTTGCTCATATTGAAGACAGTTCCTTAGCTAAGATATAATATTTTTTGCAGTCTATGTGGGGGGTGAAAACATTTGCAGTTAGCTATAGCTCCTTTCTGTCGTTGCATTTAGCTGTATAGATTCACACACTCACACAGACACACACACACACACTCTGCACGACTCATGAGAAACGCGTCATTGGAAAAGAGTTGTAGTAGCGTGTGTGTGTGTGTGTGTGTGTGTGTGTGTGTGTGTGTGAAAGAGAGAGAGAGAGAGAGAGAGAGAGAGAGAGAGTGTATTTTAGGACAGTATGAAGTTACATACACAGCTTTGCTCTGAGGACTGATTAGTTCAGTGTACCAACAACAAACACTGCAGGTCAGTGGGGTTTTTACACAACTTCACACAACTCACAGCGCTGATGAGATCTGCATTCTGATTGGTCAGGAGGTGTTGATTAATTTTCTGTAACAGCGGCTCTGATAGTAGTGCAAATCACAGGTTTATATTAATGCACTCGTTCTAGTAAGTTATCGCTTCACTGCTCATTCTCTCTCTCTCTCTCTCTCTCTCTCTCTCTCTCTCTCTGTCTCTCTTTCTCTCTCTCTCTCACACACACACACACACACACACACACACACACACACACGCTGGCCTAAAGCTCTGTATCTGAGTGGTGTTCTGGTTCACGCTGTGGTCATCTGCTGTTTAGTTGTGTAGTGGACTGTAGACAGTGTAAAAGCAAAACCACTAGAGTTGCACAAAACACACACACACACATATACACACACACACACACACACACACACACACACATGGCATTTGGTGTGACTACTACTCATCAGTCAGTGTTAAACTTAAAATACAGTGTTAACAATATTGCTTATTTGAATTATTTTTCATTCTCTGTGTGTGTGTGTGTGTGTGTCTGTGTGTGTGTGTGTTTGGTCTCTGTACTTTTTTGGTATGTGTGCAATAGACCGTTAGGTCAGCGTTCCTGTTGACATCCACACCAGGGACAGCTGTTGCAGCGGGATGTTAGTTGCTGGATGTTGGTTGCTCTGACACTCTCACTTTTTTCCTCTCTAAGTCTCGCAGAAATCGACCAGAGACGAGTTCTGTCTGACGCCGGAGTGCATCGAAGCAGGTGAACTCCTCACTCGAGCACGCTCGGGTCCACACGCCGTCACGCAAATATAAATAAACCGAATAAAGTCTACCACAAGATCCAAAGACATCCACTAGAGGGCAAATCGCAGGTTTATATCCATGCTTTCTCGTTTCTATAGTAACAGCTCGATCACAGGGACTCGTACTAGCGGATATACCACACAAACCAACAGGTTTTAAAGATCCTTAATGTGGTGACGTTTTCTGTAATTTATATAACACATAAGGAAGGAGTCTCAAGTGTCAGCGCTTTGTTAAAGTCAGAGGTAAAGCCGTAACTCTTATTAGTTGTTCTGCTTGTGTATTAGAGGAACTTTATGAAGTGTGGGTTTGGTATTTTGTCATCGTCTAGCCAGTTCCATTCTTAACAAGTTGGACCACAGCGTCAAACCGTGTGATGATTTCTACCAGTACGCGTGTGGAGGCTGGCTCAGAGAAAACCCCATTCCGGAAGATTCCTCCAGCTATGGGATTTACCCCTGGCTCCGGCAGAACGTCGACCTCAAAATCAAAGGTATGGCATCCTGAAGGTGTAAATGCTGTGTTTCGGTCGATATATTTTCTATCAGGAAGCTGAGGATTCGTGTTGGGTATCTCGTAGAGCTCCTGGAGAAGCCCACTGTGGAGGGAGACCTTGAGGCAGTGAAGAAGGCCAAGGTGTTGTACCGCTCCTGCATGAATGAGAGTGAGTTTCAGAACAAGTACGTGTGATGTAAATCAAAAGAAATTCAGTCGGATTCGGCTCCGTTTTTCGAAAAGTATCAACAGAACCAAACAGAGGCATGTGGGCGGAGCTAAAAACAGTCCCTGATCAACTTGCTAGTTAGAAATAATAGCATTTCAACAGTATCAAACCATAAACCGTATGTTTTGTATATTAGCTAGCTAGTTAAGCATTCACTCCTGCACATTCAAACATTATTAAACATTAGCTAAGCCAATTGATAGATTTGTCTAAGCTAGCATAATATTGTCCTTATGATTGATTGCTTAACGAACTAGCGAGTAACACAGGATTAGACGTGGATAATGGGTTGGACTCTGGAGTTCCGAAGTGAAACCTTTGGTTCTTCATTGGAACATGGAGACACCAGTGGACATCAAAGGATGAAAAAACAAACAAACCATGATCCCTTTCGTGTCCTAAGAAGAAAACATTGTTATAAATCCCTTTGAATAAAAAATATCTGCCTGAGTAAATAATGTAAATGAATTCATATATAATATAAACTGAATATAATTGATGGATAAAAGTGAAGCCGTAAGTTCAGCTGATGAAACACGTCGAAATATGTGTGAAATTCCCGCCATGTGTTTTATTTAAACACTAACACTTCCTCTGGGCTCGTCTAAGCTGCCATCGAGATGCTGGACTCCAAGCCACTGCTGAAGGAGCTGAAGAAGCGCGAGTTCCGCTGGCCCGTCCTGGCCGACGCTCTGGGTTCTGATGTTCAGTGGGACCCGAGAAAGTTCGACCTGCTCCAGACGCTGGCTCAGATCCGCACTCAGTACAGCAAATCCGTCCTGCTGCGGCTCTTCGTCTCAGCTGACGACAAGAACTCACAGGAGTACATCCTCAAGGTGAGGCTGAGGAACCAGCCACGACGCCACACTTCACATGTTCCACCTAGAACAGTAGTCACCAACGTTCTTCCTGGAGAGCTAACCTCCAGCAGGTTTCATCTCCAACCAAGATCTAACACACCTGATTTAGATGATCACGAACTTCTTAAGGCAGGTAGCTGGTCCAGTGGGCATCATTACGACTGGAACTAAAGTCAGGAAGGTAGATCTCCAGGAACAGGGTTGGTGACCACTGGACGAGAACCTCAAAGGGTTCTTCAGTTTGTTTGTCCCTTTGGGGGATGTATTAAAGCTAGAAATCTAGAACCATTAAACATCATTTTTAGAATGTAGAGTTTTAAAAAAGCCTTTTATGAACCTTACCTTTAACTAGATTATTTATTTATTTGTTTGTTTGTTTGTTTGTTTGTTTGTTTGTTTGTTTATGCATCATGCATTTGCTACTTTTTCATTTCATCTTCGACATCATTGAGTTTAAGAAAATATAAATTTCTCTAATTTGTGTGTTTGTAATCTTGGACAGGGATATATGTGGAGAATTTGTGCGTGTATTTATTATTTATTTTATTTATCTGTTTATTTTTGATCTCTTCTCTCAGATAGACCAGGCGTCCTTGGCTTTATCCAGAGATGATTACATCACCAACAGCACTGAGGCACAAGCAGTGAGTCTAACACACACAAACACACACACACACACACACACACACACACACACACACACACACGCGCACACTCACACACACACACATGCACACTCACTCACTCACTCACTCCATGTTCTCCCGGATCAGAACAGAGACGCTCTCCTGAAGCTCATGGTGGGCGTGGCCGTCATGCTGGGAGCCAGTGAGCAGGCGGCTGGGTCTCAGATGAAAGCGGCGCTGGACTTTGAGATGAAACTCGCTCAGGTGAAAAGATTTCCGTATTTTTCTTTAAGGTCACTTATGTAATAAAGTACTAAAGTACTGAAGTCTTTAAGGGACTTCTTGGTTTGATAATGTTCTGGATTTTGGGTTCCATGTGTGTATGTGTGTGTGTGTGTGTGTGTTTAGATTATGATTCCTTATGAGAACCGCACCTCTGAGAGCATGTACAACAGATACAGCCTGTCTAAACTACAGCGCACCATCCCTGGGGTAACACACACACACACACACACACACACACACACTCACACACACGCGCACACACATTCACACACACACTCACACACCGAATACTTTAAAATAAATCATGAATAATATTACCGTTTATAATAATATTATAACAAAATTATAAATTATAATGCATAATGTACTAATACATAAATGGATGCTACCTTAATATTCTCTTATTTGTTTGTTTTTATTGGTATGATTATTTTAGTTGTTTTATTGTTTTATTTCACTTTTATTTGATATTGTTCATGAAGCATTTTTAGAGCATTATTGTTGAATTATGAATATTTATTTAATCTCTTTCTGGCTCTCTCCCTATTTCTGTCTCCTTTTCTCTATCTCCCATCTCCCTCTACCTGTTTCTCTCTCTCTCTCTCTCCCTCTCTCTCTCTCTTTCCCTATATCTCCATCCCCCTGTTTCTCTCTCTCTCTCCGTCTTTCTCTTTCCCTATATCCCCATCCCACTGTTTCGCTCTCTCTCCCTCTCTCTCTCTCTCTCTCTCTTTCCCTATATCCCCATCCCACTGTTTCTCTCTCTCTCCATCCCCCTGTTTCTCTCTCTCTCTCTTTCCCTATATCTCCATCCCCCTGTTTCTCTCTCTCTCTCTCTTTCCCTATATCTCCATCCCCCTGTTTCTCTCTCGCTCTCCCTCTCTCTCTCTTTCCCTATATCTCCATCCCCCTGTTTCTCTCTCTCTCTCTCTCTCTCCCTATATCTCCATCCCCCTGTCTCTCTCTCTCTCTCTCTCTCTCTCTCTCTCTCTCTCCAGTTTAACTGGCTGATGTTTGTTCAAGCAGTGATTGACTCGAAGCTCTATCCGGATCTTTCCATCTCATCCTCGGAGCAGGTGATTGTTCGAGCTCCTCAGTACCTGAAGGACCTTTTCCGGCTGCTGAACGTGACAGAGAGCAGGTACACAGACGCAACGAAGCAGATGCACAGATCACACATGGATTAAGAGATGAAAGACGTCGTCTGTTTCTCTGTGTGATAAAATATCTGCAGATCTGTAATCTGACACTAACCTGATGGTCTCGTCTCTGCTGTGCTTCAGGACGGTGGCGAACTACGTGGTGTGGAGGTCCATCCTGTCTCGAGTCACCACGCTGAGCCGCCGCTTCCTCTATAGATATCTGGACTTCGCTCGAGTGAGAACAGCACAACACACTCCTCATTATTATTATTTATTATTCATTAACATCATACTGCACATCAATGCTTCTCAGCTCTCACAAATGACTTCAAGAGATTTTTTAAAAGTGTGTTTATGAAATAACAAAACACTTAACGCTTTAAATAATTGAAGTGTTGGTAATAATTCTCTTTGAAAATATGAAGTATAGACAATGTGTATGCTATAATATTTATACACACAACAGACTATCACCTTTTATACACTGTTCCTCTTCTACTATAATGTACAGATTGATGCAAACATAAAAATACATCATTGTAGTGACATTTTTGTCTCCAGGTGACGACAGGAACGACGTCTCTGACCCCTCGCTGGGACAAGTGTGTTAATTACGTGGAGAGCGCGTTAATGTACGCCACCGGACGCCTGTTTGTTGATAAGCACTTTCAGGAAGATAAGAAACACATGGTAATGCTTACACACACACTTTTATTATTTGTAGATTCATTGAAAAATATACCTGCATTTCCCTTTTACCCCATTCAGAAGACTATGGGTATACAAACTTTTGCATGCCACCGAATCAAATATAAAGAATATTAATTAGTTTTTGTCTCCACCTTGTGGTCAGTATGTGGAATTACACCGAGTATACAGATTGTATTCTGTTATGAGCTTACACTCAGTGTGTGTGTGTGTGTGTGTGTGTGTGTGTGTGTGTGTGTGTGTTGCAGATGGAGGAACTGATTGATGGCATTCGCTGGGCGTTCATTGATATGCTGGAGAAAGAAAACGACTGGATGGACGCAGAAACCAAGACGAAGGCCATAGAGAAGGTGTGTGTGTGTGTGTGTGTGTGTGTGTGTGTGTGTGTGCGTGTGTGTGTGTGTGTGTATCAAGTGAAAAAAGAAATTAAATGTGAAAAAAAAAACATGTGAAAGAAAAAGAAACTCATGTAAAAATAGACGAATCATGGAAATTCTGAAAAGAAACACTTAAAAGAAATAAACTCATATGAATTTACATCAAAGAAAAAAAAAGTCCTACATGTTAAAATTCCTGCAAAAATATATGAATGAATGTTGAGATTATAAAATAAATGAATCATGTGGAAAAAACAAAAGAAATTTAATACAAGTAAAAATGTGTGATTAATAATGTTATTATTCCTTTGTGACGTTTGTGTAATTTTTCTGTAAAGTATCAGTTAATTCCTTTCTCAATGGATTGATTGATAGAATGAATGAATGAATTATTGAATGATTGAATGAATGAATGAATAGTTGATTGAATGAACAAACGAACAAATGAAGGAACTAATTAATGAATTGTTGATTGAATGAATGGATTAATTAATTAATTATTGATGATTGATTGAATGATTGATTGATTGAATGAATGAATGAATGATTGATTGACTTTCAGTGTCTTGCGAGCTTCGTATCTGGCCGATGCTGCCGAGACTTTTCTGAGTGTTGATAAATGTTCTGTCTCCGTGTCGCTTCTCTCTCTGGCCTCAGGCCCACGCGGTTCTGCCTAAAGTGGGTTATCCAGAGTTCATCCTGAACAACACTTACATCAACGAGAACATCCAAAGGGTAACTTCTCCATTCTTTTCCTTCTTTATTTTCTGTACTATATCACCTGACACCTGCAGCTCTCCTCCTGTCTCTCTCCTCTTGTCTCTCTTCTCTTGTCTCTCTTCTCTTGTCTCTCTCCTCCTGTCTCTCTCCTCTTGTCTCTCTTCTCTTGTCTCTCTCCTCCTGTCTCTCTTCTCCTGTCTCTCTTCTCTTGTCTCTCTCCTCCTGTCTCTCTTCTCCTGTCTCTCTCCTCTTGTCTCTCTTCTCTTGTCTCTCTCCTCTTGTCTCTCTCCTCCTGTCTCTCTCCTCTTGTCTCTCTTCTCCCGTCTCTCTCCTCCTGTCTCTCTCCTCTTGTCTCTCTTCTCTTGTCTCTCTCCTCCTGTCTCTCTCCTGCCTCTCTCCTCTTGTCTCTCTCCTCCTGTCTCTCTCCTCTCGTCTCTCTTCTTCTGTCTCTCTTCTCCTGTCTCTCTTCTCTTGTCGCTCTCCTCCCGTCTCTCTTCTTCTGTCTCTCTTCTTCTGTCTCTCTCCTCCTGTCTCTCTTCTCTCCTTCCTGCGCAGTTGTCGTTTTCGGAGAAGGATTATTTCGGGAACGTGATGCAGACGTTGCGTTTCGTCGCGCAGTCCGACATCGGCTGGCTCAGAACCAAGGTTCCACGCACAGAGTGGGTTCTCCGACACAAACCTCACTCGTACATGTTTGTTGACATTTTTCATTTATTTTAATCTCTCTGCTTGTGGTTCAGGTGGTTCACGAGCCCGACGACTGTGAACGCTTTCTACAGCGTCACCACCAACCAGATCAGTGAGACACACACACGCACACACACACTCACACACACATTCCTGCTCTCTCATAACACTCTAATAACACTGTGTCTATGCTGTAATATTTAAGTAATATTTAATTATCAAATTATAATTTTACAGTAAACTGTGAATATTTTAATAGATATTTTAAAAGGATTTAAAAGTAAATTTAAATATATCTAACATTATATAACTGTAATATATACTTAATATCATTACTATTATAGATATTTATATTATTAATGTAATAATCTGTTTATTCAGGATTTCCAGCAGGAGAACTTCAGAAACCGTTCTTCTGGGGACTGAACTATCCTCGGTGAGAACACACACACACACACTCACACACACACACACATACGCACACACACACGCATGCATACACACACACACACGCATGCATACACACACACACACGCGCGTACACACACACACGCGCGTACACACACAGACACACTAAATGCTTGTGTTTGTTCTGCAGATCATTAAGTTATGGTGCGATCGGTGTGATTGTTGGACACGAACTCACACACGCTTTTGATAACAATGGTAAGGCGTTGCAAATCTGCAGTGAAGGGTGTGTGTGTGTGTGAGTGTGTGTGATGACTTACTCCTTCCTATTTACACGTTTGTGTGTGTGTGTGTGTGTGTGTGCGTGTGTATATTTGTGTGTATGTGTGTGTGTATGTGTGTTTGTGTGTGTGTGTGTGTGTCCTTATCAGGTCGTAAATATGATAAAGACGGGAATCTGTATCAGTGGTGGAGCGACGCTTCGGGCTCTAACTTCGACAACAAGACTAAGTGCATCATCAACCAGTATAACAACTACCACTGGAAGGAGGCGGGGCTTAATGTACAGTACCCACAATACACTTCCTGTTCAATGCACCTTATTTCCTCTGAAACAAATTTTACTTCCTGTTCTAACTCGACTGTTCTCGACTTTCTTATAATTCGCATTTCACATTTAATGCCAGAAATTTAGACCTAAAGTCTACAAACATTTTAACATGTGTATTTATTCATTTAAAAGCAAAGAACATTTACTGATTATATATAAAATTATAGATGGTATAGAAGTGTTATTATATGTTAAATTATAGAAGTGTATAAATGACATGTTTGTATACACAGTGCCCTCCATTAATACTCTTTATTTTACTTGAAGATTTAATATGTAATAATATATAATCATTTAATTGTATTTAATTATATAACGTTAAAATTTTGAATGATAAAAAAAATACACAAAATAAAATATAACAGAAATATGTAATAGGATTATATTATTTGATATAAATGATGTGTTCAGAAATGTTTATTCGCTATGAGAGATAAATTAAATAATAATATAATAATAATAATAATAATAATAATAATAATAATAATAATAATAATAGTTTAGGCTTCTAGGCTTCCTGGAAATGTTTGGAACCCTCTCTCTGAAAGGTAAAATGCTCTGTATTAGTGATAAGGAAAGAGAAAGAACCTGCGTGAAGTCTGGAGGTTTGTAATATAATTCGTGTTGAACTCCTCGTGTTCGTTCTCAGGTGAAAGGGAAGAGAACGCTGGCGGAGAACATCGCTGACAACGGAGGAATCCGAGAAGCTTTCAGGGTAAAAACAGAATAAAGCTCATTGGATCTGGAAATTCATTCAGGAAGAAAGGTTGTGAGGATGTGTGTGTTTGTGTGTTGTAGGCGTACAGGAGGTGGGTGCAGAAGGAAAGGTCAGGGGTCGAGGAGCCGTTATTACCAGGATTGGGTCTGACCAACAATCAGCTCTTCTTCCTCAGTTATGCTCATGTGAGTATTTTACGTGTTTTATTCCTTTTACTTCACAGAAGATGTCAGAAAACTTACAGCTTCACCTCTAATTGTTAAAAAGCACTGACACTGGAGACTCCTTCCATAAATAAGGAATTAAATAAACATCTCCTTACTTTAACAAGCTTCACCATATCAACGATTTATTTAATCCGTGTAATATTAGCAGCTGTGCATGCCACTGTGAGTCAGCTGTTACTATGGAAACGATAATGTATGACGAATCATTAACGAGCATATTAATACTCTGCAGGGCTGTGTGTGTGAATAAGGAGTGAGTGTGTGTGTGTGTGTGTGTGTGTTTCAGGTTCGTTGTAACGCTTACAGACCCGAAGCGGCTCGAGATCAGATCAACAGTGGAGTTCACAGTCCTCCTAAATACAGGTGAGACACAAGAACCGTAAGGGTTCTTCATAGGTCCTCCTGCTGGAACTGTTTCTAGGTTGAACCCTACAGTAGTAGAGTGTTTCCATGGCAGACAGTATTCCAAGTAGAACCCTTATAGGAATACTTAATTATCCAATAATGTCTTGAAATACCAAGGACCAGGATGATAAACTCCTTCTAATAGGATAATTAAAGGTTCTTAGCTTCCAACAAGCTAAGCTTTTAGAAAGAACCTTTCAGGGTTCCTTATAACTAACTAGCTTTAGCTACCTAAAGTAGTTAGGGTTCCACAAGGCACATTTAAGGGTTCCACCAGAGGGACATATTGCAGAATTATTTTTTTCCCATAAGAATGTACTAGTTAGCTGCATCCAGATTAAGGGTTCTTTGGTTGTTCCTCTGTGGGAACCCATTAAGAGTTTTTCTTATCGGAGGGTAGAACACGTTGAAGAAGAACCCTTAATTACCAAATGAATCTTTAAAGAACTCTTGAGGGTAGCGTAACATACTTTCTAAAGAAGCTCTATTTGAAACCTTCTGAAAGGCACTGTAGGGTTCTACATAACACCTTTAAGGTTTCCTCCAGAGGGATTTTTTGAAAAAAAAAATTTTTTTATTTGTGTTCTAAAGGGTCATTGGTGCTATGAGTAACTTCGAGGAGTTCCACAAGGCCTTTAACTGCCCCACAACATCAGTCATGAACAGGGGGGCGGAGTCATGCAGAGTGTGGTAGCACTGGAAATATGGCAAGTTCTTAGTTCTTGAACATGGGCCAAACCTCGACCAATGAACCATGCCGCAGTGTTCTAACCAGAATTAGGCCTCTGTAGACCACTGTATTGCTGGTTCTCCTACACTGGAACCCAGGAACACTTCATGTGTTGCATTCTTCTCCTCATCACCTCCGTCTGATCTCTGCTGTCCGAGAATCTGGAAGTTTGAACATCTTTGTGGAACCTGAACATTCTGCAAATGAGATCCATCCTCCACACTTCTTCTGTCACTCAGGTGGAACATTCTGTGTAGATCCATACACCTGAGTGAATCCCAATCATAGGAGGTTCCAAGCAGAACCCTTTTAGAAAGGTATGAACCGTTAAAGAACTTTTTTTTTTCTAAATGTATAATTTTGGTTCTTAGCTTTTACAAAAGTGGACAAGACTTTGTTGTAGGGTTCTACATAGAACCTTCCAGGGTTCCTTATATCTAACTAACCTTGGTTACCCAAATTCATTGTCTAAGGTTCTACACAGAGGTCTACACAGCACACTTAAGGGTTCCACCAGTGGAACAAGTAAAAAAAAAAACATTTTACAAGTAGAGGTATGTTTTTCCGCTAAGAGTGTACTAATGTAACCTTCAGAAAAAAAGGCTACATTTAGAATGCTTGAGGGTTCTCTGGGTGTTCCTCTGGTTCCTATGTAGAGTGTTTTCCTCTCAAAAAAAGTTCCAAGTAGAGCCATTATAGAAAGGTTAAAGAACGGGATAGTTAGGGTTAGTTAATTAGCTTCCAAAAATGTAGAACCTTTTCTTATAGAACACTTTGTTGTAGGGTTCTACATAGAACCTTCCAGGGTACCTTATAACTAACCTTATAACTAATTTTTTTTTTTTTTTTTGCCTAAGAGTGTAGTAAGGTTGCTGCTTTCAGAAACAAAACTTAAATTTAGAACCCTTAAGCGTTCTTTTGGTGATCCTCTGGGGAACCCTAAAAGGTTCAAAGTAGGAGCCTATAGCAGAGTGTTTCCCTCTCTAAAGGAGTTCCAAGAAGAACACTTATAGAATGCTAAGAACACTTTTAGATACTTTGATTGTTAAGGGTTCTTAGCATCTGAAAAAAGGGGTCTACTTAGAAGTTCTACTTAGATTAACATTTTGTTCCTTACACCACACTAGCCCAGTGAGTTAGCCAATCAGGTGAGAGTACACTATTTTTTATGCCACTTTTCATGCAATTTTTTTGTTGTATTATTTGAAATGAAAACAAAAGAGTAGAACTTTTAAATCATACTTGCCGATGCTAGCTCACTAGCCAGATTTAGCACGATAGCTAACCAACTGGACATTTTAAATAACTTTATGTGTAAATATTAATAATCTATAATAATCTATAATAATCTGGTATATGACCTGGGGTCAATTACTGTTCATACCGTAGTGCTGTGGCTAGCATATTAGCTTCGCTTAGCTGTTTATTAGCGCTTTTTTTCTCTTCCATTTTTATTGTTTAAACTATCGTAATTGTGATTGAGAAGAAAATCATTCCAGGAGGAAAAGCACTGTATCTGAATGTAATATAGTAAATAATTATCAGTAACAGTAGTGATAGCACTACATTGGGGCTTCGTAAAGCGTTCATAAGCACCGTGTGAAGTGTCGAGACTCATCAGGTGACCCTTTTTAGCCTTTCTATGAAAAAGACAAGAGAAGAAGCCTGAATTATGTAATCAACTCTAATCAATATTTAGTCTTTAAATGATTAGTCTGTCTTCAGAACATTCATAACACTTTATGACACTTCTATGAGACATTCCTGTCTTAGATCATCTGTTTATTAAATCTACTTCATACACGATATACAATATAACTTCAGTTATTGAAGACGGCCGTACGAGTTATTTATCTCCAACTGAATCAGTGTTTCATTTATAACACGCTTATGAAGCGCTATGTACGGTATTCTTCATGCAGCTTCACTTATGGATAAATAAATAAATAAATAAATACATTGGAAATGTCATGTAATAATCCCAAATCCCTTAAAAAAAAAGTTATATAATGATAATAATAATAATAATAAGAAGAATAATAATACTAATGCATTTACGTTTAAATGCATTTAAACGTTTTAATATATCATGTAAACGTTTTGAAGATGAATTAAATTCATTTTTCTTACAAAAGGCTTACAATTGAAAACCTTTAACTTTCGTTTTTAAAAGTGACATCACCATTTTATTGTTTTATTTATTTATTCTAAATGACTTGTTTATTGCCTATAAATGTGTTATAAAGCCCCAAGCATAGGTTTAATAATATCTTACATTTTTTTGTCTTTTTCCCACTAAATGATTTATCTGTTGGATGCAAACTATGCAATGTTCAATGTTTTTGATCAATTTGTAATCTATTTTAATTCACTGTGGTGATGTTTTATATGTATTAAAATTATATATATACATGTGTATATATATATATATATATATATATATATATATATATGTGTGTGTGTGTGTGTGTGTGTGTATATATATATATATATATATATATATATATATATATATATATAACATTAATAAAATGTTTGTATTAAAATAAGTTTTTAGGTTTTCTTATGCCTTGTATTCATAAAGATGTGTGTGTGTGTGTGTGAAATAAATAATGAGGTTGAATATATGGGTTCAGTCTGAGGCACACAGCAGGAAATTGGAGTGAAGTAATAATAGCAGCCGACGTCCTGGAAATAGACTCCTCACACACACACACACACCAATTTAATTAATTAATTTAATGTTTTTGACTCGTTAATGTAGAAGCCATCAAATAAAAATCTATAACAAAGTTTGTACTAAAGAAACAGGATGCCTGAGACTTTACACGGTAGTGTGTGTGTGTGTGTGTGTGTGTGTGTGTGTGTGAAGGTAACAAGTTGAGCAGAGCTGAAGTTTTGTAAAAAAGTGAGATTAAGGATGTTAATGAAGTTAATGTTAATGTTTTTTTAACGCAAAGGCGCTTTGACTCCTGGGCGTCTGGTCGTCTGGTTGGGAGTTGATGGATTTGTGGTAAAAGTGCTGCGTCTGCACTCAGTGGTTGCGGGTTCAACTCCACCTTGTCTCTATACTTGGTAAGTTGGGTAGAGAAAAGTAGACGGTGGAGTTAAAATCACAAATATTTTGTCACGTAAAAAAAATTGTTTAGTAATTGGTTAATGTACACAAATTAAAACAAATTTCAATTACAAATTAAAAGTCATTCAGATACTTGGAGATGAACTTGGTACGTCTTAATACGTCATAAAATATTTAAATGAGGTATTGTTAGCATTGTGACCAAACATCAAAGCATTATAATTATGATTTATTAACACGCTTCACACTTCATGTTGTCAGTGTGTGAGCTGTTAGTGTTAATGTGTTCACGACGTTGCTCAGCCCGAGTGGGCAGTGAAGATCGATGCACCATGTTGGCTAGCTGTTCTTTTTGTGACTAGCTTTAGGCTACAGCGCTAGCTTACTGTTCTTTTCCCTTCATAGTTTTTCATCCTGAGCTGAACACATACTGAACATTCAGAATAAGAAGAATAGAAATGAGATTTCATCACTATTGAAAGCTTTTGTTACATTTCCTTGCTTAGTTTGGACTGGTTCTGTTTTTTTGGGGAAAAGAAACCTTGTAGCCATCCTGCACCTTCCACATCAGTGGTCCTGCCACAGATTCCCAAACCTTCTACGCTCACATCCCGGAGTCCTGGCTGGGGTTTGAACCAGCAACCTATCAACCCAGCGGAGACGCTCATCCACATGAGCTACAGGATCTCGGACCAACAGCCTGTTTTATAGACCTTTTCACCTTCATATAAGCAACCCTGAACTAAAAAACTGTCTTTGTAAGATGGAGGCAATCTTCAGTGAGTTTCAGAGACTGCTGAACCAGGAGGCCATTTTTACGTAGGGTTTTATTTAAGCTTTTCAGTATTGAAAAAAATATATAAAAGAAAGATCTCCTGATGACCATGTCCACAGCGCTGTTCTTCTGCTGTGATTTTTGTTCAAAAACTGGCCACCAGGGGGAGCAAATACAAATCTGTTGTGAGAGACACTCAATCCTTGCAATCTCTTGACATTTTGAGCTGTCAGACAAGCACACACACACATACACACGCACGCACACACACACACGCGCGCACACACACACACACACAGATGGAAAAGGCGACAGTTATTGAAATTACATCGATTCCCTTGGCGTCGTCCTCTGGTAGAATTCAATTAACATCCCTGGAGGCCTGAACAGAGAAGATCAAAGCAGCATGATGGAACGTTCTGGAATTACAGGGGGTCATGTGATCATAAAAATCTCATGCGTCACCAGATCACAAACATCGCAGAAATATGGGATCCTCGAAACAACAACAAAAATCACATTATTACTTATTATTAGACAGGAAATAAATACGATATGATGCTCCTGAGATGCTGCACGTTTCCCTGGTTTCATCTGGTGCAAATATCTGCAGACACACCTCATACACCATCTCATATATGACATTTCGTGGTATCACTCTAACCGTAGCGAACTAGCAAGCTAGCACTGGCGACTAGCACTAGCACTAGTGGTAGCTAAAGTTATTAAGCTAGCCTAGCTCAATTTTAATTTGACTTTTAGTAATCAGACCAAAGACTGCTTCAAGGAGAGCTCATGTGTTAGCTAATTTTAAACAGCTAGCTTGCTCTTTCGGATCCACAATCGGATTAGCGCTCACTCAGGCAACAAAGCAAGCTAGCTAGAAGAGATTTTGGTGTTACATTCTCAGAGAAATGAATTTACAGTGAAATTCCGTTTGATAAACATAAACAGCTCTTTAAAGTGATGGATTTGTACCAGCAGGAAATCGACGACTTTTAATCAACATGTATGAAGAGATTCCAGCGTGGCAAGAAGCCCAGACATGTCCTCAGCCTGTGGTAAAAAGCAGATCATCACGACCCACTGGGGAAATACAGGCCAGGTGAAGTGATATGGACAGGAGAAAGTTTTGGCACCCTGCCTGCTGGATCTTCTGCACTGTCCAGCATGAGTGCAAGAGAATTCTACACTGGAGATCTCGCCTTGTTCACTCGAGCTGTTTCAGTGGAATAAACCCACTAAAGACTGAGAATGCTGAAATTATTAATGAAGCAGACTAAAAAAAAAAAAGTATTGAAGAAAAAAAAACCCACAAGAAGAAATAAAAATCTTCTGGATGATATTTAACAGTATACACTGATTGTGTTACTGTATATATAATTTAAATGTATAAGTATAACATCATGTGTTGAAATTTAAGAATTTGCACACTAACAAAAAAAATTAAAAATAATTTTTTAATAAATAAAGGTGTTTGATTTAATATCACTAAAAAAAACTATCTGTCGTAACACCTAGAATTTTTTTATTAAACCATTCATTTTGTTTCATATTATTTCAGCTAGCTATTAGCATGCAAACTACTTTCTTTAATTCTCACCCTGGTTGTGCTAAATGTGTTAAATATTTTAACATTCATTACTCGACTCACGCGGGTCTTTTGCATCAGATGAGGAGATTTTTTTTTTATGTGTGTGCAACCTCTTATTAATACCCCAGTGAAACACTTCACATTTTCCCACACATGTTTGTACTGTATGAGAATAATTTTTAAGCAGTTTCTCCAGTTGTTTGAGTATAAAGAATAATAAACGATAATTTCTAATACACAACCATTTAAATTAAAAATAATAATACACAAATTAAATATCATATACTATAAACACATAAACAATAAACAATTATTTACAAAAAAAAAAATTAGTAATCATTGTGCATAATGTTGAATTTATACAATAATTTCTGCCCATTCTGTGGAAGGGTGCCAATAATATTATACTTTTATAATCAAAAGTAGGAAGAGAAGTGGAGGATCAGATTTCTCATTGGCAAAACCAATGAGTTTTGAAAATTGCAGAAGGAACGGGAGCATCTAGACGCAAATCTCAATTCAAAACAAACGAGCAATAAGAAATGACCGTTTTAATAAATAAAGAGGAAGATATTGGAAATCCATGGCAATGGAACGATGGAACGACTTTTTATATCCGTCTGGGGGCTAAAACGCAGAGTGTTTTTCCTCAAGGCCTCTCAGACTCCAGCCTATTTTCTCCCTACAGGACGCTCATCGATAATGTACTCGTCAATACGAGTAAACTATTCATGACTGAGGAAGGAGTGAAGAAAGGAAGTGCCTTTTAACTTCCAGACACTTTTCAACACCTCCCGAAAAACCTGTAGCTCTCCTGAGTGTGCTTTAGATCACTGTTTACTGTTTGTGAGCAGAAGTTAGAGCATTAGAGTAAATAAATGGTTTATTTCGCAAACTCGATTCAGTGTTTTTGAAGTTTACAACTATGTGTAAACTTGTTCTTCTAAAAAGAAACAATTTATTTAGTGTTTGAGTCACTAAATCCGGAATCAGTGAATCATGTGAGTGAGTGTTTGAGTCACTAAATCCAGAATCAGTGAATCATGTGAGTGAGTTAATGTTTGAGTCATGACAGCCGGAATCAGAGAAACATGTCATTGAGTCAGTGTTTGAGTCACTAAATCTGGAATCTGTGAATCATGTGAGTGAGTCAGTTTTTTTGTCACTAAATCCAGTATCAGTGAATCATGTGAGTGAGTCAGTGTTTGAGTCACTACATCCAGAATCAGTGAATCATGTCAGTGAATCAGTATTTGAGTCACTACATCCGGAATCAGTGAATCATGTGAGTGAGTCAGTGTTTGAGTCACTACATCCGGAATCAGTGAATCATGTCAGTGAGTCAGTGTTTGAGTCACTACATATGGAATCAGTGAATCAGGTGAGTGAGTCAGTGGGTGCTTCTCAATACTCAGACTGATGCTTCCTTGTTTCCTCGCTCCTCCGTCCTCCAGCCCATCTTGAAGGACATCTCAATTCTCTGTTTGCACCGCGAGGAGGCGGTGTAAAAAACCCGACACACGTATAAATTCGCCTCCTCCTTTACATCTGCCACAATCTCAAACAAAAAGTCCTTTGATGATGTGATGTAATTTTGTTTGAAATATAATTTTGGATATGTGTTTAAATCAATAAATTCTGAGTCAATGAATCGGTGTTTGAGTCAGTGGATCATGTCAGTGAGTCAGTGTTTGAGTCAGTAAATCCTTGAGTCAGTGAACGTATTTGAGTCAGTGAATTTTGTTTCAGTACCTGAATCAGTGTATGAATGAGTAAATCCTGAGTCAACGAATCAGTGCTTGAGTTAGTCCAATCTTGAATCCTGAGTCAGTGCTGAAGTGTATTTTTAAGACCGTTTGTTTACCAAAAAAAGAATGAAAGTCTGAATGAGAAACTCCACAGAATCAAATGACTCAAAACGAGTCACACAACAGACTCCAAGATCATCACGAGTCATGTTCAGAGTGACAGACTGAACATTATTGGTGACAACTGAAGCAGCGATTGTGTGTGTGTGTGTGTGTGTGTGTGTGTGTGTGGCCTGTTCCCTGATATAGACCCCATTCATCTTCCCCTCAGACTGAGAAGCCGAAATAAACACTTCAATTACACTGGAGCAGCTGGCATCAGAATTAGTCAGTGCTAGCATACGCTACACTGATATTAGCATGACAGAGCATGGGGAAACTCACACACATCATAAACACAGACTTAAAAAGACACACACATGCATACACACCTCAGCATTTGTCTTTTCATTTCTCCCAGATGAGAAAGTGAAGAGGCAGTAGAGCGTCTCGGGTTCTGCAGCAGACATACAGGAGAGTCGGCATAGAGAGAGAGAGAGGGGGAGAGAGAGAGGGAGAGGGAGGCCGTGTTAGAGATAAACAGGTAACTAGATTTTTTCATCTATCATGGTTTGTCTGCTAAAATCATGATGCATTAGCTTGAGTCAGGTAGCCTGGTCATGTCATTTAAAGCCTCGTAAAACCTGACAGATGACGGTTTAGGCTGAAAGACAGATTTACTGATGACCTTCATCCAATAAACAGCCATTTTGTTAAATGTGTGCCAAGATAAAAACATACCGTATGTGTGGAAGAGAGGGAGAAAGAGAGAGAGAGAGAGAGAGAGAGAGAGAGAGAGAGAGAGAGAGAGAGAGAGAGAGTCATCCTGAGTCAGTGAATCAATGTTTAAGTCAGTGAATCAGTATGACTCTCTCTCTCTCTCTCTCTCGCTCTCTCTTTCTCTCTCTCTGACAGGATTCACTGATCACACACTGTGCCAGGGTCAGGGTGAATTCTGTTAGTGAATCTTAAGAGTTAGACTCATTCATTCACTGATTCAGGATTCACTAAACGAATTAATGTCAGTAACTCAATGTTTGATTCAATGGATCCTGACTCAGTGAATCAATGTTTAGTGTATTAGTGTGAATCCTGAATCAGAGAGTCAGTATTTGAATCAGCGTATCCTGAATCAATGAAGCAGTGGTTGATCAGTGATTCCTGTCAGTGAGTCAGTTTAACCCAGAATCAACGAGTCAGTGTTCGAATCGGTAAATCATTAGTCAGAGAGTCAGCGTTTGAGTCTATGAATCCTGAGTCAGTTTATCAGAGGGGAAAAAAGACAAAGAGAGAAACAGAGACAGAAAGAGAAAGAGAGAGAGAGAGAAAGAGAAAGAGAGACAGAGAGAGAAAGAGAGAGAGAGAGAAAGAGAGAGAAAGAGACAGAGAGAGAGAGAAAGAGAGAGAGACAGAGAGAGAAAGAGGGAGAGAGAAAGAGAAAGAGACAGAGAGAAAGAGACAGAGAAAGAGGGAGAGAGAGAGAAAGAGAGAGATAGAGAGTATACTTTCATTTCTATACTGTACCATTCCCTAACTCCCTAGTGGCCAAGGACACCAACTGAAGACATAAATTCCTTTATGCATCTGTACAGTGTGTGTGCGTGTGCGTGTGTGTGCGTGCATGTGTGTGTGTGTGTGTATGTGTGTGTGTGTACGTGTGTGTGTGTACATGTAGGTGTGTAATTGTACACCATGCTGTGACTCACTTCAACAAAAGAGCTGCGGCGCTGCTTTAGAACCTGCCGATCTCCGACCTCCACATATCTTTTAATCAAAACTTTGCGAAGTTCTCCGGAACACGGAGCAAAAAAAAAAAAAAAAAAAAAAAAATGGAGAGAAAAAAAACACGACTGGGTGAAAAAAAATGTAATGGAAGATGAAAGGTTCAGTACAGATGTGGACTTTAAGAAGCGAACCGTATCGAGAGGATCCTCCAGAAGAAAACTGACTTCTACGCTCAACCTCACAGACGTTTTCCTGTGTTCATGATAGTTTCCCACCACGGAGCTGCTGAGTCCTGGATTCTGATTGGTCGTCAGGTGTTGATTAGTTTTCTATAACAGCGGCTCTGACAGTAGCACAGGTTTATATTAACGTGCTCGTTCTAATACATTATCGTTTCTATAGTAACAGCTCGTTCACAGGGTACGGCGGACGCACCACTGATATGGTGAAGTTCTCCATAAGGAGACGTTTATTTATCCTTGTTTTGGAAGGAGTCTCCAGTGTCAGCGCTGTGTAACACTCAGACGTAAAGCTGTAACATGAAGTTTTCCACATTTTCAGGACAGAGGAGTTTACGCTTCTTTTGCGGTTTCTCGCTAACACGTGTAACAAGCTGTTTCGTTCTTTTTGTCTGATTAATGTTGAGAGGAAAAAAAAGAGAGGGCTGGAGAGAGAACGAGTGTTTATAGCTGCTATAACGTAATAAAGAACAGGAACTAACTTGCTTCATGGACATTCCATAACATTAAATATTCCTTTAAAGGCAACGTGAAATAGATAACATAGCTGGCAGGGTTTTATTATTATTTTGTCTACTCCTGGTTCGTTTAGTATTGGTCTGATCCTGCTGTTGCTATGATACAGCCAGTTTGGTCTTATGCATCACTCTTACACACACACACACACACACACACACATTAGAGGAGATTCTGGAAACAATTTCTAACATGAATTGAGAATTCATTTCAGACATCAGGAGGGAGTTGGTGGTGTTTAAACAAAGGAATCTGGGAAAATATTTGTCGGATAAAAGAAAACATTCCGGCTAATGTTTAACAGAAAAAAAAAGAATGTCATATTTAACTCTAAAGCCCGGTTCCATCCATCCATCTGACTCACTCGGTCAATCCGAGAGAGTATTTTCAGAACTTTTCTGTACAAGATGGAGGTAATTCCAATTTCTGTCAGGATTTTTGGTCCTCACACCGAAGAACTAAAGAATCATTCAGTCGCGTACAGGAAAAGTGAAGTCACGTGAGAACCTGTGACATTTAACGTTCTTTTCACCTTCTTCAAGCTTCTTAGACGGAAGGAAGTCTTACTTTAAAAGCGAATTCACCTTACATCGGCGTGAAAGCTCAAACTCTACACAAATGCAATCTTTTCTGGAAGATAAAGAACATTTAATTATCCGATGATCCATCGAAGAACCCCTTTTTTGTTTTTTTTGTTTTTTGTTAAATCCCTGACAGGTTCATAAAGACGTCCACATAGAACCCTTTTTAGTGAATTAAGAACCTTTACTTATCCATTAACCCTTTAAGAACCTTCAAAGAACCCTTCTGTGTTCCAAAAGTTCATTGTTAAATACCTCGTGTGAATGATGTGTGACGAATACTGCAACTCCACATGTCCTTCATGTGAACAACGAATCAAGGTTTAAAAAAAGGGGTTTTTTAAATTATTTTTATTTTGTGATCTTGTATTTTTACTTTCATTTAGAAGTAAATTTAGTAAATAAGTGCATACTCTAAAAAAAAAAAAAAGATTTTGTTGCTGTACGTCAAATTTGATCAGAATGATAAATAATTACACTTTTACTTGAGTAAAGAACTTCAGTACTTTTACACCCTTAATGAAGGAATTAATTAATCAATTAAAATATCAGTGAATGAATTAGTTAATCAAGTTATTATAGATTTGACATCAGCCTCGTTACGGTTCCGAGTCTCTTCCTTGTTCTCTGTTTCTCCATTCCAAATCTGAACTGTACACACTCACCTTCCCATAAAACTCCTGTACTGACTGTTCTCATGCTAATTATCTCATTAATCTTTAATTGCATTCTGCTCGTTCATTGCTATTTTCCATCCCTCCGGGGACAGAGGAATGTCATCCTGCTCATTTTTCCTGTATTACATTAACACAGAGAATTAAAGAATCCTCAAATAGCTTGGGAATGACTTATTCAAACGAAGGTCGTGGTGAAGGGAAATGTTCCGAGCGCTCAAACGCAGGAGTCGCCTTTTCTGTGGGAAGGTTCCGTTAACGCACGCGCGGTCAGGGTTCTCTGTTTTACGGCACGTAATCAGGACTTCCTGTGATGAAACGCAAAGAAAAGAGAGGGTTGGGACAAGGTTCAGGCAGAAATGTTAGCACTACTGTACATTATTGTAGAACAGAGGACAAAGAGGACAAGCTTACACACAGACACACACACACACACACACACACATTACATCAAGCATCAGGGTTATAGTCTGTATGAGCCGTAATTAAACTGGAAATGACGCCACTCTATAGTGTTTATTGGCTCTGTGTTTCCCAGAGATGTGTTTAAGAGATGTTTTAATCCGTTCGTTCTGATTTCAAAACACACACACACACACACACACACACACACAACACAGCTTTAATTCTACCTCAAATGCAAATTAAACAAGATAGAAAATGATTACTCAGTGCGAGTTTGTGTGATTATAAATCGTATTTGTTAGGCGGTGCGAGAAAACCCATCGGATGTTGCTGCGACTGAATTCTGGAACGCAGCCAAAAATGATGAACGATCAGGTTTGGACCAAAATTTAGTTTTTTTCTGCCAATAAAATACTTTGACATGTTCACATTTCAGGAAATATTTCTCACCAAATGATGTTTATTTAGGCTGATTTCCGACCTGGACTTCCACTGGCGTCTACGGTATTCGCGTCAGAGTATGTTAGCTGGCTAGTTTTGAGAGGTTGTGAGAAAGTGTGCTTTTCTCATGATTTAACCGGGTTCACGCTCGTTACCGTTGTACAGTACATACCAAAATGGTTTGTAAACAGAATGCTCACGATGCCCTTGTGCCATCACATGGTCCTCGACACAGAGCAGAGCACGTACAATGTACGCTCTGTACAGACCGCAGCGCGGAAAACTGTCAAATGTTTAAATGACGTCAAAAAATATTAATAAGAAGAAATTTTGCCATCAGAATGGAAGTGAATATATGAATCAGCCTCCCATATTAGTGCGAACAGAAATCAGTCGCGTGAACAGATGAGGACGAGGCGCATGTTTAAACGTTTGTTCATTAAAGATTTAAATGCACATCTGGACTTTATGACAGTGTGTATCATTGAATTGAATCGATTAGCAGCTACAGGAAAGGTTTAGTGGATGTTATATTACTGCTGCTGCTATGTGTGTGTGTGTGTGTGTGTGTGTGTGTTATTAGTTTATACAGAATGTGTTTGTCTATCATAATGATGTAGGTGAAACACGTCTAGCAACTACAGGCCTATATATTTTTCATTCAAATGTGCGCAGAGCCTCTGAAAAAAGACTCACCTGAACATTCTGCTATTTAATTTTTCACTCTGAAGATACTGTGAGAGAGAGAGACAAAGAGAGAGTGAGACAGAGAGACAAAGACAGAGCGAGACAAAGAGAGTGAGAGAGAGAGAGCGAGACAAAGAGAGTGAGAGAGAGAGAGACAAAGAGAGAGTGAGAGAGAGAGAGACAAAGAGAGAGTGAGAGAGAGACGAAGAGAGAGGAAGAGAGAGAGACAAAGAGAGTGAGAGAGAGACAAAGAGAGAGTGAGAGAGAGAGACAAAGAGAGTGAGAGAGAGACAAAGAGAGAGTGAGAGATAGAGACAAAGAGAGAGTGAGAGAAACTTTGACTTTTAAATTGTCCTTTTATTTAGTCATTTAGATTCCTCCAAATTTTTGAGAGACATAGTAGATAATGAAAAAAAATTCATTAATAAATAATAAAAAAAATGTGTAAAAAAAGTAAAAAATTTAAAAAATAAAAATGACAAAAAAAACGAGGTAAAAAAGAAAACTATTTCACATCCCACTCTTTTTTTTTTAAAATTTAAAACTTAAAACTCCTGCACCTACAGAGCATAAAACCTCCCCAACTGCCCATACTTCCCGAAATTCCCGCAGCCTACGAGTTATTTTAAAAAAACATATTCAACTTTGAGTCTAGCTTTAACTAGTGCAGTTAGCAGTTTTTCCGCCTGCTGAGTGCCTCCTCCCTGCATTTTGTTTTTGCTTATAAGCCAGATAGCAAGCTTGGCTTGACCTATTATAAAATTTAGTAGAACCACAGCTTTATTTTTTGGAACGTACTTTGGTCCATATATGAAAAGGCTTTCTGCCCATGTAACGCCCAACCCTCTGCACCAGGCTCTAAGTAGAGAGAACAACCTTTGTAGTCTTCAACAATGCAAAAACAAGTGTTCTACTGTTTCATCCTCACCACAGAAGAGATACTCCCTGCCCCTAGTGGGGTCGATGTGTGCCACATATCTGTTTGTGGCCACGGCCCCGTGCACTATCCGCCACTGAAGATCAGCTGTGCGCTTCTCGATGGGCGGTTTGTACAGGGACCTCCAGCATCCTCGTGGGGAAGAGTCCGGTGCCAACAGTCCTGACCGGTGTGACTCCTTCAGTCCAGTCAAAGCACCTCTGTGCACAACCTTGATGCATGTTTCGTACAGCGCTTTCTTGGAGGCATCTTCCAATGTTGTCAGTGTCGGTATTTGGAAGGATAAGAAAGCTCCTTCCTCTCGCTGATTCCCCTCTACTGCCGCAGAGATTCGTAGAGGTGAAGAGGGCTGCTGGCTTTCCTCTCGGTCCTGCCCCAGTGTTTCCCTGAAAAGGGAGGGCAGTGCAGAGACCACCTCTTCCTACAGTCTCTGCATGAGGCGGCCCGACAGTACCCTCGTCTCAGTGCACAGTTCGCTAGTCGTCTTCCATCTGTTGCCAGCCCTCAGGTTCTTAATTTTTGTGAGTTCTGCTCTCCGTAAGCGCTGTCGAAAATATGTAGATTCTAACATTTTGGACTGTATCACTGAGTTGTAGAACAACGGCTCTTCTTCTATGTTGGGAAAAATTTTTGCACCGGTCCTGCTGATGTTCAGTACTGAAGACCAGGCTCTCAGGACAGACTGGTAGAAAGCTGTTGTAGCTGATAGGTCCATTTCCTTCAAATTCAGTACAAACAGATGTTTATCGTACGCCAGATCTTCAATGCACTGAAGTAAGGCACAGGCTGTGCCGGCCCATGCTATACCTTCCCCATAGAGTAACCTCTGTGCCGTCTGCAGTCGGAAAGTCTTGACTCGACATGACAGGTCAATCAAACCCTGCCCCCCTATTGCAATGGCAGGTAAAGAACAGGGGCACGAGTCCAGTGCTGTCCAGCCCAGAAAAAGTTCACAATCTTCTTCTGGATTTCCTTGATCAAAGTCCCTGGGGGTTCGAGAGCAGTGAACCGATGCCACAGCATGGAGGCAATCAGGTTGTTGACAACCAGTACTCTCCCCCTATAGGACAACTGGGGCTGAACCCAGGTCCATTGAGACAACTTGGCACACACCTTCTCCACTACCCCCTCCCAGTTCCTGTTTTGAAAATCTGGTGTTCCTAAAAAAACTCCCAGATATTTCAACCCAACTTTTCCCCACTGGAGATTGCCCGGTAATGTGGGAGGGACTTGTTCCTGCCACTGCCCTATTAAAAGACTCTCACATTTATCCCAGTTAATGTGCTGAAGAAGCTCCTGTGTACATTTCTAGGCTGTGAGTCAGTGTTTGGATATCGTTCTGGTTTTTTATAAAAACTGTCACATCATCTGCGTATGCTGACAAGACCAGCTTTTCCTGCGCTCCTCTCACTGATAGTCCCCGTAGTTCTGCTCTAAGGCAGCATAGCAGTGGTTCTATTGCCAGACTGTAAAGGTGGCCAGATAACGGGCACCCCTGTCTGATTCCTCTTCCCATTCTAACTGGACAGCTAAGACCCCCTCCAACCTTGAGTGTAAAAAAGGCCTCAGAATAAAACATTTTCAACCACAGTAAAAAATTTCTCCCCACACCAAAGGCTTCAAGTGCCTGAAATAGATATTCGTGATCAACCTTGTCGAAAGCTTTTTCTTGATCTAATGAAAGAAGACCTAAATCACATGAATTCAGTTTACTTAGCTCTATTACGTCTCTAACAACAAAAATGTTGTCCATTATTGTGCGGTCCGGTATGCTTATGATTGGCTTCTGTGTACTATTGTGTGCATGCAATTTTTTAGTCTGTTTGGCAGGCATTTTGATAAGATTTTATAGTCACTGCAAAGAAGTGCCACAGGTCTCCAATTCCTCAAGAGTCCCAGGTCTCCTTTTTTAGGAAGCAAAGTCAAGGCCGCTCTTGTGCAGCTCACTGGTAACCTTCCCGTGCTGAACGAACACTTGAAAACCTCCAGTAGATCTGCACCTAGGAGTCCCCAAAAATGCTTGTACAGCTCGTTTGGTAGTCCATCTATTCCAGGTGCTCGTCCCTGTGTGAGCTGCTGAACAGCAGTGGTCACTTCCTGCATTTCAAGGTTTGCATCCAGCATACTGCTCTGTTCGAGAGTCAGTTTGGGCAGCTCCCTGAAAAGCTCCTCCCTGCAGGATGAATCGCAGGTCTCAGCACTGTAGAGGTCGGTGTAAAAGACCGTGGCTTCTCTCCTCATTTCAGCCGCCTCTTTTGTTACAGTTCCATCTGCTCGTCTGAGGTACAGAATCTGGTTTTGTGGTTTCGCCTTCCTGGAGAGGTTGAAAAAGAAGGCACTGGGAGAGTCCGTGTCCTTGATATTTGAAATGCGGGATCTTATTAGTGCAGTTTTGGCCTGTTCATGCAGGAAGGAACTTAAAAACTTTCTCTTTCCCTCCAGCAAACTGCTCATGTTTGGGTCATTTCTACCAATTATTTCGCTTTCTGTTAAATTTATCTCCGCCTCGAGTTCTTGTATTTTACCTTTTATTGTCTCTACTGAGTGTGCTGTGTATTTCTGACAAAATACTTTAATTTGTGTTTTTCCCACCTCCCACCAGGAAACCAAGCTGTTAAAATCTTCTTGTTTTTTTCCCACTCACCCCAAAAAACCTTAAGATTTTCCACAGAAACCCTCGTCCTGAAGCAGTTTTGTGTTGAAGTGCCAATATGATTTATACTTTTTAGTGACAGACATCAATAGGTCTACAGTAATTAAATGGTGATCTGAAAGACCAGAGGGGCTCATGACTGCTTTATAGAATTTATTTCCGTTTGTTCTGGTGGCGTAAAACCTGTCCAGTCTTGCTGCAGTGGTCTTCGTGTTAGTAATTTTGACCCAAGTGTATTGTTTGATTCCCTGGTTTCTCTCCCTCCATACGTCAACCAAGCCACACTGTCTGATAAGCCCCTCAAGTGCCTTAGCAGACTGTGGGTGTGGTTCCTCCCCAATCCTGTCTACGGTAAAATCTGTGGTGCAGTTCCAATCCCCTCCCAATATTACTAGGGGGTTTCTTCCACTTTGTTGTATTGCATTTTTTTGTTTGTTGAAAAGTTGTGCTCTCTCACTGCCATTGTTGGGGGCATAAATATTTATAAAAACGCACTCTATTCCCTTTATTTCCGCCTGCACCATTAAAACCCTACCCTGCTCCAGTTCTGTTATGCGTGTGTTGGTTTCCCCTAATGTTCTGTTAAAAAGTATTGCTACCCCAGCACTGACATTTGTTCCATGGCTCTGGAAAATTTTCCCTTCCCACCACATTGCCCACTCTGTCTCATTTTCCCGGTTACTATGAGTCTCTTGTTAGAAAATTATATCCATGTTTTTTTGTTTTATCAGTTCTCCAACTGCTGCTCTTTTGTTCCTATCCCTACCACCAGTGATGTTTAAGGAGCCTATTTTTAATTTCTCCATTGGAGGGATTAAAGAAAAAAAGAGAAAACAGTAAAGACAGCAGTGCAGAAAAAGGAAAACACCCAGTGTAACGCCTTCATTTTTTCTTTCTTTTGGCCGAAGATTTCCGTAATCTAGCTAGATGACTTTTTAAACAGTATCTCTTCCTTTGGTCTAGCTCCTCGTAACTTGCTGTACGTTGTAACTTTACTGCTGAAGCAATAAATTTTTCAATATCTGGAAAAAATTCCTTGACCTCAACCAGTTTGCCAAATGTGTCGTCCAGAAATCCAACAATTTCAGTTAGTGAATAGAGCTGTTGATCTCCCCCCCAACTGCGACCCACTAATGTCTGAGATATCGGAGAGGTTGTCATCCTGGAATTCCTCCTCTTCCACTTTCTTCTCCTGCTCTGCTTGAAGACTTACTGACTTCTCACTACTGCCTGCTATATCCATGCTTTCTGACCCCCCCTCCCCTTCTACACACCCCATGCTATCTGACCCCCCCCCCCACTGCTGTACCCCATTTTCTGTCTGACCCCCCCCCCCACTGCTGCACCCCTCATATTAACTGACCCCCCCTCCACTGCTGCACCCCCTATGCTGTCTGACCCCCCCCCCCTCCACTGCTGAACCCCCGGTGCTATCTGACCCCCCCTCCACTGCTGCACCCCCAGTGCTGTCTGACCCCCCCACTCTGCTCCGTGTATGTACCTGTACTATAGATTCCTGAGTTCTTTCTACTTCTGGGCCTCTCCCTCCAGGAATCAGCTCATCTGATCCATCTTTTAGTTCCTCCCTTGTTTGCTCAGTTCTATCAGGTACATTACCCCCCGCAGTGGTTTGGTCAGTGTCCTGTCCTCCAGCAGTCTCTGACTGCTCCACACTGCTCACATTAACCTGCTTCTCCACCCTGACTCCGCTCGGCCCAGCTTCCTCTCCGTCTTGTTTTTTATGTGGACACGCAAACTTTTTATGCCCAATGTCCCCGCACTCCCAGTGTTGGCGTACAGCATGTATGACTTTCCCTCATGCCATACTCTGAATGGAATGTCTAGCGTGGGTTCATTCAGAAATATGAGCACTGTGCGCCTGAAAGAGGTGACGTGCTTCAGCATGGGGTTTTTACAGTTTAACGGAACCATTCTCACACTGCTCACTATTTTACCGAAGCGACAGCTCCCGCTCGATATCCTCATTAGGGATGAACGGCGGAATATTCGAAACCGTAATTTTAATTGTTGTAACCCCCAGCGGAGTAACGGAATAAAGCTCTCCACTTACCTTTATTCCGTTTTCAGTCAGCTGGTGCACGAGTTCCCTCTCCTTCACAAACACCACCACGGCCTTGTTCATTCTCGATGCCGCCACAATGTTTTCGCATCTAATAAACTCCCCTACCGCCATTAACACCTGCTCCACCGAGACCTCGGAGCTCACCTCACACCGCACCCCGTGACGGAGTGAGAGAGGCCGGGCTCCACCGCTCAGGTGAGCCACCATCCCTACACTCCACCACAAGATCAACAGCTCCCCGCAGCAAAAAAGACAACTAATAACACCGCTTGCTTGCTAATACTATCACACGTTCATCCAGTTATTGTGCTCTAAAGTCCCAATATGCAAAGAAAGAAATATATATATATATAAAGATAGAAAAAGGATTGTTCACTCTCACACCACGCTCACGCGCCACTCTCGCTCACAAACTCCCAACATGCACCAGAGAGAAAGAGAGAGAGAGGGAGAGAGAGGGAAAGAGAGAGAGAGAGAGAGACAAAGAGAGAGTGAGAGAGAGAGAGAGAGACAAAGAGAGAGTGAGAGAGAGAGAGCGATAGAGAGAGAGAGAGAGAGAGAGTGAGAGAGAGAGAGAGAGAGAGAGAGAACACATTCACACTTTTGCACATTTCAATGCCTTTGTTCCGGTTTCACCTGAGTAGAGGCACAGATGGAAAAAAACGCCAGGACTTGACAGAGACAGGTATAGAATGGAATTTTGTGACTTTTAAATTTAAATTTGTGTGTGTGTGTGTGTGTGTGTTTCTGAGTCATTCATAAATATGTTGTCTTCCTGTGAGCATGTGGTGAGGATTACCCTGCCGAGCTCATGCCCAGTTTGATCCAGCAGGCAGCCGTGACTCAGGCTATCGTGTGTTTCCTCTTCATCGAGCACTTCATTGCTCTTTTCTTCTCTCTGCCAGTCTCAGATTTGGCTCCTTTTCCCTCTTTGCTGACATTTTTATTTCTCCACTGTGGAACCCTGAGATGTTATGCCGAGCTGACGAGACCGATAACGTGGCGTCATGAAGCACCAGGAGCAAAGCAAAGCCCGGTCACTGCAGATAAACGGGACAAGGGGTCAGTGTCTGAACAGGGTGGTGTTTAAAGCACAAAATAAAAAAAATTATTAATTTTAAGGGAAAAAAAAAATTATTTTCAAATCTGAAAATAAAGTCTACTGTGTCGTGTATTAAGATTTTTGGTTATAACATATACTGTAACTGATTCTATAATATAATAAGTAATGTATAACACATGACACACCTTGTGGAAATGAAGACAATCCACATTATGATGGTGTGGTACGTGTGTTTATTCTGCTTACACCACAGCCATTTACCAACGTTTTTAATTTATTAATGAATGACACATCACATTTTATTATAGTTTATAGTTAGACTTAATTTTGTGGAACATCAGCGAGTCAAGTTCCTGTCCTCACTTACGTTATAGCTGCGATAAACAGTGTTTACTTCACTTCATTCCTTCATCTGTCTCTCTCTCTCTCTCACACACACACACACATTCTCTCTCTTTTAAAAAACACAGCTTGTCATTTTACCAAGAAACTGGAAAGTGTAAACTCCTCTGTCCTGAAGACTTTCCTGTGCTGGGAAGCTATGCAAAGCACACCCAAGATTATTTCCATGAATTAAATTCAATATTATTAAATATACAATTAAATAAATGCCTTCTAGCAAAAAAACATCGCCACAATAACAACTACACATTATTCTTTCTTAAACAACACCACATTGTTAAAAATCTGTTTACTGTTAGTCTTAGATTATGCGGAGCGTCCCCCGTACCATACAAGTCCCTGTGAGTGAGCTGTTACTATAGAAACAGTAACGTATTAGAACGAGCACATTAATATAAATATAAACTGTCGTTCATGTTACAGTTAGAATGACTGAGCGATCTGTAATGTCATATAAAAATAATGAACACCTTCTATCCAATCAGATTTGAGAATTCAGCTGGGACGAGGTATAAATATATAACTTTTAAACTAAACTTTAGAACCAAAGTAGCGATGTCACTGGTCACCTGGGATATCTGTTTTTAATCAAAATGGAGGATTATTTCAAAATGGCTGACTCATGAAGGGAATTTCTATCTTGCAAAAATGTCAAATCAATAACTATAGATGTTTATGTATTTTTAAAAAGTAAATGTAAGGTACAGGGCTTTTAAAAAAGTTGTTGACATCTAAAGTACCAAATAACAGATAACAAAGATTATCAAAAAAAAATAAAAATAAAAATAAAAAATAAATAAAACAGGGAATGTATCAGTTTACCCTTCATCCTTTTGAATTACCTCCAGTCCTCACACTGACCTTTTCACACAGGAAGTACTTCAAAAACACACTGGCAACACCAATATTTTGGGACAGACATTTTTTAGGATGTTTTATAGTATGTAATTTCCTCATTATTCATTATATATATAAAAGATCATTGTTCCAAACTATTTCATGATTTTGCCTGTAATTAAAGATTAAATAAAGATAAATCATAAAAATAAATATTTATTTTCTGTATTAAGACAGATACAGCTTATTTTACACTAACACCAAGTACACAAAATATATTTTTAAAACTAAAAGCAGATAATTTATATAACTGATTTAATTACGTTACTTCAACATCATATTCCCTTAAAATGTACCATAAAAAAAAATATTAAAAAAAAAAAAAATATATATATATATATATATATATATATATATATATATATATATATATATCTGTTATGTTTTGCCCCGGAGATATTGGCCCGGAGATATTGGCCCAGAGGAAGGTTGATAGGTATAGTAGAGCGGTAGAAAGGAAAATGACTGAAAAAGAAAGAAAAAAGAAAGAAAATATCATTGTTAAATGATTATTAGTGAGGAAAGGAACCTGTAGAACGTTGTTTTTTTTTTTAAACTATATTTCCGGGGACGTTCCACAACATTAAATGTAACTATAAATGGATAAAAGGATGACGTGTTGCTATTTGCTGAATAAGAAATTGTAATTGTTGGTAAATTGCTGTGGTATAAGAGGAATAAAACATGCTGGGACGTTCATCACGCCACTTCATCACTCAGTATTCAGTGTTTTATTTATTATATAGACTCTGTACCATGTATTAAGTATTAATAGAATAATTAATTTACCTAAACAATTGAGCCCTGCATGTAAGCTACATGGACCTCAGAATGAATATTACACTTTAAAATGTACACTTAAATGCATTTAGATATATAGGGAAAAAAATAAAGGTCGTTTTTCCCTGACACCTGAAAATATTTTTCTGAACATACTGACAGAAAACTTCATCCACGTTATTCTCATTGAGTTATCATAAGGAATGAAATCAGGAATGATAGAAATCATAGGAATCACAACCACAAAACAAAAGACCAAAGAAAATTGCACTTCCATTGAAATCCTAGCACCTGAAACTTGTAGGTAACCATGGGAACCATATTTTTTTTTGTCAGTTTGCTGGACTGGCATGGAGAAGCACGTGCTGCAGAAAAGCAGAGGAAATGGTTACCATGACTATAGCTCTGTGTAAGTCTGGTCATATACACGGGTCAAAGGTCAGGGAGAGAAAGCGGGGGGGGGGGGGGGGGGGGTTGGGGTTGGAGAGCGATCCTATTGGACCTGATAGTGCCTGATTGCACACTGATGACAAAAGCACTCTTCCATTATTAAATGTGTGTTTACGGATAGAACAGGAGTGTGTGGAGTGTGTAGAGAGGAAGGACGGCAGTGCGGCTCTCGTCTCTAACGTCACTTTAGTCGTTAGCCACGCATGGCTGAGTTTCCTCGCTCCCACCAGCACTACGGGCTCCCGTACGCTAATAAAGGTCCTGTACTCCGGAGTCCAACTGCCTACCAGCCGAGCCATTAAACTCGCACCGTGGGATCTCGAAATGTTTAACCATTTAACCTGATCTCAATACATGACTCTCAATACTAAGGTGGTATCACTAAAATCAAGGTTGCTTGGGAGGGTGAATTGGGGTTGAGCTTACATGAAGCCTGGTGGGACGTCGCCCTTAACAAGATCCACACAAGCTCATCTTGTGCTCGTCTCTCTTTGATACAGTTCAAGGTATTGCACAGGATTAATTTCTCCAAAACGCGTCTGTCACAGATTTATCCCGCTGTCACTGACAGATGTGATAAATGTCATGCCTCTCCCTGCAACCTAACACACATGTTCTATTATTATTGCCCATTATTATTCTCCTTCTGGCAGAAGTATTTTGATAGCATCTCAAAAATACTGTCTGTTACTGTTAAACCCTCTCCCCATATTGCCATATTTGGGTATCCGGAGGATTATGACAGGTACAACTCGAACCAATTAGATCTCTTGGCGTTCACCTATATGTTAGCAAGACGGCACCTTCTTTTCCATTGGAAATCCATAAAGCCTCCCTCCAGCACTCAGTGGCTCAGGGATGTAATGTCTTTTCTAAAATTGGAAAAGATTAGGTACTCTCTGGGTGCCAACTCCGATGAGTTTTACAGGAAGTGGCAGCCTTTCTTAACCTTCTTCAAATCTCTGCCATTTTTGTCTTCTGATTGAGGGAACCCCCCTTTTATTTATTTAAATTTTATTTAGTTTATTTATTTATTTTACTTTTTATTTAGTTATTTCTATTTATTATTATTATTATTATTATTATTATTATTTTCTTTTAGTTTTCATTGAGTATGTACGGATGTATGATTGTGTGTTCTAATCTGTACACAAAACAAGTATGGCTCTCAATTTGTTGATTCACTGAGATATACGAAATAATGTCTGTAACTTTTTTTTCTCCTTTTATAAATGTGGTTCTCAGTGTACTGAAGTTTTTTTTCCCCAATGTGCCATATCTTTCAATAGAAATATTTTTTTAAAAAAATAAATAAATAAAAGTCCAGGTGGTTCTTTTAGGAGATGGTCAATATTTGAACACAAAGTAAGTGAATCAGGCGTCTACCAGATTTAGCCCAATTAATAAATTATGTCCAGTAATCGGACGGGAAGGAAGGTACGATCCAGAGCTCGGGTTCCTGCAACGTAGAGTCCTCAATCCACCAGTCAGCATGTTTTTAAGCAGCGCGAGGAAACTGGAGAAGAACATGTGGAGAACATGTGCAGAAACACTGCACAGACAGGATGGAACCCTGGAGCTGTGAGGAGGCAGCAGTTCTCACTGTACTGCCTGTACGTACTGTAGGAGCTGATTTCTTTAAAAGAAAGAAACTTCCTTAAAGAAGCTAAAAGGATTTGAGTAGAGGACAATATCACGGTTACGTCACTGATCATTTCTAACTCCATACAAGTGGAGAAATTTTGAGGAATTTCGCAAAAAGACACAGCTTTAAAAGTAGCAGTCACATAGGATGCAGATAAAAAGGCGCTCACTGTTTCTTTTTCTTTTTTTAAAGCAAACATCAACAAAAATGAGGATATCATAGACAATGTAAACAATATAAACCAATCAACAACAAATAAAGACCAAGGAGCTTAAGTAATTAAGGAATGAATGAATGGTTAGCTCGGTGGTACAGCAGGTAGCTTTACCACCGTGCAGCTCCAGAGTTCCCAGTTCGAGCCTGAGCTCCGGTTACTGTCCATGTGGAGTTTCACATTTTCTCCTAGTGTCTGTGTGGGTTTCCTCTGGGTTCTCCGGTATCCTCCCAACTCCCTAAAGCATTCCAATAGCTGTATTGGCAATTCTAAAGTGCCCCCTAGGTGTGAAAGAGTATATGAATGTGTGTGTGTGTGTGTGCGTGTGTGTGTGTGTGTGTGTGTGTACAAAAATAAAGGTTCTTCATTGGTTCTTTACAGTACCATTTTTCATTGTATAGGCTTCTTGAGTTGAGTTATATGGTTCTTTGGAAATTAAAGACTTTCTTTATGTTTCATTATTCGTTCTTCAGAGCAGTGCATTGGTTCTTCAAGGTATCGTCCCTTAACAGGTTAAAGTGAACCCTATAAAGTTCTTTCTGGGGCTGAAAAACATTCTCCTGGCACCAGTCTTAAGAAGGTTCCTTAAAGCAGTGACGAAGGTTTTTTTAGAGAACTTAAGATAGCATGCTTCCTTGTGGCACTGCTGTGAAGAACCATTTGTGGGTTTTTTTTTTAAAGCAACCATAAATAGATGGTTCTCTAAAAGAACTTAACCATTAAAAGGGTTCTCCTATGGTATCAGGCTTGGTTCTAATTGGAACCTTTATTTTTAAGAGCGAAGGGCTGAATACCAAACTGAGAGTATTGCACTATGCCAATGGAGGAAGATTGGAAATGGATGAATGGGTTCTTGGAAATCTTACTTTTCCTTCTCACTGCGGTGGTACCATCAAAGTCCAGTTATGTATCTTCAGTTATTTTAAAGATGCACCCTTGATGGTTCCACCCCACTGACAAGGAAAAATACAGTTTGGTGTCTTTATTTCCCGAGTGTATATTACACCTACCTGTTGGAAATGAAGCACTTAGTTGCTAAGCTCCTCTCCTGAATCTACTGATGAGAGAGAGAGAGAGAGAGAGAGAGAGAGAGAGAATGCGCGCGCACTCGTTATATCCGTGCACGAGCCACGTAAAGGCGGAGACAGCCTGCTTCACCTCTCCTCTTCATTATGAACTTCTCAGTCAATTCGCCATCGATGCAGTGCCACATACGCATCCGCATCCGCTCGTGCTGAAGCCGAGTCTAGCAAACCGGGATCCACGAGGGCTGAGATCCAAACAAGCGATTATGTAGGCTACAGAGCGGACATGCCCAGACCACCACCACCACCACCATCATCATCATCATCATCACCGCCTCCTCCTCCTCCTGTTCTTGTTCCTGCTGCTGCTGCTGCTGCTGCTTGGTCCCGGTGTGTGTTCACCTTCAGCGCGACACACCGAGCGGATGCCGAGGATCAGCGAGACATGATGGAAAATAGCCTCACACACCTGGAGGAAATACGCACCCCATTTCGGATTAAAAATACAACTCTTAGCATTTTGCACCTGCGCGGTTTATGAATACGCAGCGTTCACAAATTTAAGATAGGAACTTTAAGGTCTGCTAGCTTACCTCTGATTAAAAAGGGGAAAGATTGACGGCCTGAGGACGGAGGCGTGTGTGTCTCATTTCGTTTAGGATGCATCGGAGATGACGCGCAGTTTCCAAGACGCATAAGTTTCTGTTGTAAAGCGCCTGCATGCCGCATAGACGCCGGCTCAGCGTGTTTCTCCCTGATGGTGTGTGTGTGTGTGTGTGTGCGCGCGTGTGTGTGTGTGTGTGTGTAACAGGGGTGTGTTACAGCTGCATATTGCGTAACTACAATCCCAAGACTTTTTCCTTGGTCTTCTCAGCCTCCTAGCTTCACGCCACTGGATGCTCACGTGCACGAGCAAGGCATTCATATACAGATTAACATCATATCGCTGCTCCATCCGGACTAATAGCTGGTACGTCATTCATTGCAGAGACCCTGGTGTCAAACCACAAGTTGATGCTGGGGACCCCTGATTATGTTGATGATGATGAAGATGATGATGATGATGGTGCACACGTGCTCGAAGAGGCCCGCCGCCCTCATGCCTTCTCCGCTCGCGCGCTAGGATGTTGCGGCAAGTGGTGCGCGAGGGGCTGCGGGCGTCCTTCTACAAGCTGGGCCACTTCGTCGCCAACCACCCGGTGTTCTTCGCCTCGGCGCCCGTGCTCCTCTCGGTGCTGCTCGGCGCCAGTTTCAGCAGGTACCGTGTGGAGGAGGAAGTGGAGCGCCTGCTGGCCCCCAAACACAGTCTGGCGAAGATCGAGGGCAACCTGGTGGACAGCCTGTTCCCCGTCAACCGCTCCAAACACACCCTCTACTCAGACCTGCAGACACCCGGCAGGTACGGGCGTGTGATCGTGACCTCGCGCAGGGGCAGCGTGCTCGAGCCTCACAACGTTGACCTCGTCCTGAAGGTAAGGAGGTTGTGGAAGTTTTGTGAGATGATCTGTGTGTTCCTTGGTCCACTGGTTCTCAGAGTGGGGACAGAAATCAGACATTAACTCTTTTATTTTTTTATTTTTTTTTGCCGAGTTCTTCTTTAACGTGTCACCTAAATTAATCCAAACCTCACCAACGCAAAAACGAGTAGGTCTTTAAATCATTTCAACTTGGACCTCATTTATTCTCTTGGTGAAAATTTCAGGAATAAAAAGCTCCATGGTGCCAATAAATAGCCCAAATAACGGGACAAATATTTGAATAGATGGATTATGTTTATAAAATAAGTCTGTAGAATTTATTGTACAGTTAAAGGGATCCCTGGCTGCAAAAAGTTCCCAATCCCGGAGAACCCCCTGTCCTTCACATTTGAACGCTTTCCTGCAGAATAACTAACTATTGTTTTGATAATCCATTACCCCCCCCCCCCCCCCCCATTAATCAATCTATTAGTTGGATTATTTAAAAATGTATGTATATATTCCAAATACCAAAAAGTGTTTATTAAGGATTAAGTAAGTTAAGTCTGTCGGTTACTCACTACAATATAATATTACTGACATTATCAGAACATCTGTCATGTCATGAGGACATCCTCTACTGCTTACTGTCTGCTGAACACACATTTTCAAATCAGACAAAAACTAATGTAGGGTTCTGCACAACTATACATCCATGTGACCAATTGAACAGTGGAGTGAATCGCTGGGAAAGGTGAAATCTTACCTGCATTTCAAGCGCTGATTTGTTTGATTCTGAAGATTTGTTCAAATTCAGAACAAAAAACCGACCGTCGTACTAACTGAGACAATCTGATGCTAAATTCACGTTCCTCGCCTTTGTGTTCCCGCGAGGCGAGTCATTTTCAGTGTGTGGAATCGACTCGGAAAGGTTCGGTGTTGACGCTTTAGTTTTTAGTGCTTGGAATCAGGGAATTGACTCTCGGCCTCTGTGACCTGATGGAAAAATAGAGTTTGTGTTAAGAATGTTAAACGCTGTGGTGTTTATCACTGGATAGAAAACCCATTGTAATGACTCAGAACGGACTAAAATAGTTTTGAAATGTGTGACACGGATTGGCACCCTGTCCAGGGTGTACCCCGCCTTGTGCCCGATGTTCCCTGGGATAGGCTCCAGGTGCCCCGTGACCCTGAAAATGATAAGCGGTATAGAAGATGGATGGATGGATGGATGGACGTGTGACACGGCATGATGTAGTGTAGTGTGTGATGTAGCGTGTGCTTCGTGCCGTCGACATACCACTCTGTAATTAAATTTGTTTCCAAATATTTGTATTGATTAGTCGAAAGAGCTGTTGCAGAACTGAAAAAAAGAAAAACAACAACAACAGAGAAATACGTGTAAAGGAAAGTCACATATATTCCGTGCACATGTTTTCATAACATTCCTTTTTTTTTCCTTGTATGGTGAGTAAAAGAAAAAGAAATAAAAGCCACTTTAAAAGGTTTGGATCCGTTCCAACGTGTAGTAATAATTTTGTTTGTTTGTGGTCCCTGCGCTATGTGTATTTAATCAAATGAATTTTAAACAGGAAGTAAAAGTGAATGTCCTTGGAGCTGTGCCATGCTTCCCTGTTGCCTAGCAACGGCGACCCTGCGGGTCTCGACGGTTGTATGCGAACGCTTTTAGGACTTGATATAATCGCACACTCTCACAGCCTCAACACCAGCAATTTCTCTGTCGGCCGAACAGCAATCTTTTTAATTGCCTTTGTGGACAGCTGGGCAACATGTGCCTCTTTGTGTTCAGCAGTTGGAAACACATCTGTTACACACGGTCCGCCTCTAATTACACGTTATATCACGGGCATGGAAAATCCTCGCTTCTGATTGGCTGGCTGGTGTACATTAAGTAAGGACTAAAACACTGTGTGTAGTGCTGTTATAGTGACTGAATTAGTGTTAGCATTGCAAAGTTGATTATTTTCATATAACAGCACGTCTCAGGTGTCACACGTTTTATTCCTCTAACACGACGGTAATTTGCAGACGATTACAATTTTTTATTCATGAAAAGATTGACACGTCATACTTTTCATCCATTTATAGTTACAGTGCATTTACTGTTGTGGTGAAACAAGTCAGATCTTGTTCTCCTGGTCTGAAGTTCTTGTTCTGGCTTACGTTATAGCAGCTATAAAGAATCGTTCCGTCACCACCAGCCTGTCTTTATTCTCTCTCTCGAAGTTAATAAAAAATGTATAAAATGTATGTTGAGATAAAATTTGGTGGTGTATGTGATTGTGTATCCTTCTCATCAGCTTCACAGTGCCATCACCCACATCCAGGTTCCGATGCTGGGCTTCAACTACACCTTTGCTCACCTCTGCCTGCTGGACGATAGCAAGAACTGCATCATAGACGACATCCTGCGAATGCTGGAGGAGATGCGAACAGCCCGCGTCTCGAACCGGACCGTTCCGCTGCTGCGCTACCCTATCACACGACTCAAGGATGGGCGAGAGGCTTACGTCGGACACCAGCTCGGCGGGGTGCAGACGGTGGGCAGTGGTCGAGAAGGTGTCCGCGCTGCCCGTGCTCTCCAGCTCACCTACTACTTGCAGGTCGCCAGTGCGCTGAATGAGGTGGTGGCGACTCGCTGGGAGCTGCTGTTCTGCCGTGAGTTGGAGAGCTTCAGCGCAGCACACCCCGAGCTCGGGCTGTACCCGTTCACCTCGTCCTCGCTGCAGCGGGACTTTCAGAGGACAAGTCGCGTATCCGAACGCCCACTGCTCTTCAGCCTGGCTGCATGCCTCTCGCTCGCTGTTCTTTGCTCTTCTATGAGAGACTGCGTACGCACCAAACCCTGGTTGGGAATCCTGGCGTTGGTCACCGTCAGCCTCGCGACTCTCACCTCCGCCGGGATCTTTAACCTCACTGGAGGAAAATACAACTCCACGTACCTTGGCATTCCTTTCATCATGCTGGGTAATACACCATCACGATCACTAACCATCCTTCCATTCTTATAATACACTAGCTATGATTACATGTACATGCTATTAAATTAAGACTGAATAAGTAACACTGGGGCTTTCAAACTGACCCCATGTGGAGTTTAAATTATTTAGAAATGGGGTCGTGAGAGAAACTCTTTTGATTTATTCAAATTCTAATTATGATGGATTTTGCATGCTACTATTACGATTTAGGTCTTTTTCATATCTTTACACGATTCACTAGAATAGGAATTCAGCAATTTAATAAAATGGCTAAATTTCTCCATCAATCTACCTTCATTAGTTCCCCAGCAACTCTGAGCATCTATGAAAATGAACAAGACGTTTATTCGACATGGATTTGCACACGTGACCGTTAGTAAAGAGGAGAACCCAAACTGCCGAGACCTGGGGTCACTGAAAACTTATATAGTCCAAGTTTTGGGAACCCCTGAAGTGGTGTGTCATGTTTAAAGCCCTCTGGTGGCTTGGAGGCAAATAGCAATCTCTCTTTCCCTCCTTCTCTGTCTAAACATATTCCTCATGTATTTTTATTTCATGTTAATTTCAGGCCCAGAAAAATATCAACAAAATCCTAATATATGAAAACTATCCAGATTGATTCCACAGCAGTATTTCAAATCACAGTTTGTCTTTAAAAGTTTTTTTTTTTTTTTTACAACATTCTCAGAACAAAAGGGTACTAAACTGTACCTGTCCTTGTTGCTGGAGTGGTACCCATATTCTTGTACCCTCATCTTGGTACCCATACTATGTCTAAAAAGGAAAAAATTTAAAGCTTTCTTTTAAAGGCTAAAGATAGTACTAAAGGTATAAAAGGTGTACTTTTGATGGTACCACCAGAGTGACACGGAATGGTACCGTTAATACCCATTTTTTGTGAGAGTGTACAGTTTTAAACAATACAAAAAGCACCTTTAAATCACATGCAGTGAAACTAAATGGGGAAAGTGAGCACTCCTATTAAACAATCATCACCACTTGTAGAGCTGCTTTTGTAATCTCATTAAACATTAAAATCCAGATCAAAGATGCAGCACAGAGCATCAGTGCACTCTCAGCGGGATCGTACGCTCCCATTTTCTATTCAGTTCATCCTTTAGGAACTGAATAAAACCAAACCATGAGATTCTCTCGGAAAAATCCAGACCGACAAACACGCGAACAAATCAATGTACGTTGACAGATCGCCTCCATCTTTATCCGTTCTCTTGCTCCTGCTATTGTTCTCTATCGTTCACACACTCTGTAATTAGTGCCATGTGTAGGAGGGGGTTTCTGGTAACTAGAGCACTCGGTGGAAATAACACGATGGAAGCATGACAGAAAGAGAAGAACGCTTGAGAGGTTAGGAGTGCACTCAGGAGGAGGTTTGTCATGGAGAATGGCACCTCAGGCAAGAAGATATAAAGGTACAGAGAAGATGCATGGCTTAAAAGGTCCAGATATCTAATACACGTCCTATTCAGCCAGACATTTGCCTTTAGGCAGCTGTGTTGACAAATAGCCAGCAACTGCGCCGTCTAAAGCCAGCGTTACACCGGACGATTTTCAGCCTGATGTAGCTGCAGAACACAAAAATCCAACAATGTCAAAAAAAATAATAATTGTGTTCATGAGTCGAGATCAAGAAATTTCTACGAGGCTTTTTTTTCTAATAATCCACCAATAGGACCACGGCAGACTCACAGGACAGCTGTGAGTCATCTCATTATTACCTCTAGCTCAGGCGCACGGTGGCTTCGTTGTTAGCAGGTTCGCCTCACACCTCCAGGGTCGGGGGTTCGATTCCTACCGTGGCCCTGTGTGTGCGGAGTTTGCATGTTCTCTCTGTGCTGCGGGTACCCGGGTTTCCTCCGGGTACTCCGGTTTCCTCCCCCAGTCCAAAGACATGCATGGTAGGCTGATTGGCATGTTCAAAGTGTCCGTAGTGTATGAATGGGTGTGTGAGTGTGTATGTGATTGTGCCCTGCGATGGATTGGCACTCTGTCCAGGGTGTACCCCGCCTTGTGCCCGATGCTCCCTGGGATAGGCTCCAGGTTCCCTGTGACCCTGAAAAGGATAAAGCGGTATAGAGGATGGATGGATGGATTACCTCTGGCTCTTGCAAGGTCGTTTTTGCACAAACTGATTTCCAGATCAGATTTCATCTAATATTATTTATTTTAGTTTTAGTATTTAGTTGTTTTTTTTTTCATAGTAGAGCACATAGTAGATTCACACTGCAAAAAATGTCATCTTAGCAAGTGAAAATACCTTTAATATAGTGAAATATATCTAATATTCCTTTATTATAAGATTACAGTAAACCAAATATAAGATCATTAAACCGATTTCTGGACATTATTACTCATTTCAAGCTTGTAGTTTTCTTATTCTGTTGGCAGATCATTTTCCAAGAATATTTCAAGCTTGAAATGAGTACAAATGGAATGATATAGGTTGAATAATCTTGGATTTTGTTTATTGTAATCTTATAATAAGACGTATTAGATACATTTGACTATATTCAATGTATTTCCACTTGCTAAGATAACATCCAGAGAAAGACAAAAAAAAAATCCTAGTCCTTATTGACTTAGCAAAAGTTTTCATAAATATGTAGCTATGTTTCAAAGTGAAATGCGTTTGCTGTGATATTGTGACCTTGCTCGATGCTAACACGCATTACACCCTCTGAATCCCACCTGCTGCACTACACACATCGGCCGAGACGTGATCTAGCTGACGGTGGACTTTTATAAGGCAGATTAATAAGCGTGCATGGACGACAGACGAGCTATTCGGAATCATTTAGCTTTCCTGTTTACCACATGAATGATTAAACACACATTGTATGGCCAAAATGATCCATATGTTATAGCATTACAGTTTCCCATCACCGAAACTAATCCCTGACCTCAACCCCACTGAACACCTTTGGGATGAACTGGAACTGGAGCCTCCTCACCATCACAACATCAGCGCCTGACCTCAACCTCACTAACGCTCTTAGAGCCGAATGAAGACAAATCCCCACGGCCACGCCCTGAAATCTAGCGGAAAGCCTTCCCATAAGAGTGGAGCAAAGAGGTGAATAAATCTGGAATGAGATGTTCAACGACACGTATGAGTGTCACACTCATAAGTGGTCAGGTGTCCACATACTTTTGGGTGTATAGTGTATCAAGACAAAATCAAGATGCTCGGCAAACTCGAGTAATAGCTTTCATAAACTTGTTTGTGTACCTTAATTTATATTAATGCACTTAATTAGCTAACAAGCTCACCATAAGTTATTACATTACGTTACATTATCTACCACTTTTTTAACAATTATGTTTCAAGCCCAAACCACTGGAGCGTTTACTTGCCCAGTGGTCTCGCTAAAAATGTTTATGGTTTCTCTGTAAAATAGAAAGATCAGGAGTCAGACTCTGAGGTCAATCACTGCTTTCATCTGTGCTCGAGTTCATCCATTCTTCTGCGAGGGAAAATAGAAACATGTGACGTGGTAATTACAGCATTACAGACTTCTTCCAGCACAACGAGCCCTTATCTCTGTGCTCCACCAAAAAAAATTAATTCTATTACAGAGACATCAGCCATTGAATGGGCTCATTCGATAATCCTCCAACAATAATGGAACGACTGACAAAGGAGGTATGATGGGTCGTAATTGCCGGGATTAATATTACATTTATTGGGAGGAAGAGCTGGTTGTGTGCTGCCTAATGTGCTGGGAAACACCAGAGTGGTTCTAAATATCCATATGATAAGTTTTGTGATGCTCGTGATGTGCAGAAGGAGAAGAAGTACGCGATCTTATCGCTGTGTTTTTTTTTAAACTGTGGGTTGATTTAGCAGGACAGGGTCTGGAGGAACTGTAGCAGCTTTTCTCAGAGAATATAAAACAGGTCACAGAAAGAAAAAGAAAAAGAAAGAGATTGTCTGAAAGATAGATAAGGAAGATAAGCGACAGAGAGAGTGCACTGATTAGCAGAAAGCCAGCTAAGAACGGAAACAACATCTGTATTCTGTTGATGAGTTTTCTATAACAGCAGCTCTGACATTAGTGCAGACATTATATTAAGGCGCTCATTCTAATACATCATCGTTTCTATAGTAACAGCTCGTTCACGGGGACTTGTACGGATTAAAAAGCATGAGAAATCAGTGATACGGTGAAGGTTTCTGCAGGGAGACTTTTCTTTAACATTTATGGAAGGAGTCTCCAGTGTCAGAACTTTGTAACGGCTGTAACTTTAATCTTCAGTAATAGCAGAGTTTATACAATGGATAATAAATGTAAAAAATGGCAGACACTGGAAAATTGCCGCGGTGTAAGACGAATAAAACACTTGGGGACATGCTGTTAAAGGAAAATAATCACTTCAGCACCAGAACAACACACAGTGTTTTATTCCTTACATATCAACCCATCTGGAAAACGTAGCTTTGCCAAGGATGCTGAGTCATCCTCATGTATTTTTACCTCCCTCTTCCCTGAGTAATCTTTCTCAGCATGTAATAATTCACTCCATCCTGTGGGGCATTTTAGAAGTAATAACTCATTGCTTTGATCTGGAGATGATCCTGGTACAAAGTCTGCTATCTCTTGAGTCCAATGACATGAAATTGCCTAAAACAATGGAAATGGTAGAAACAGTTCTCAGATCAGAGTAGAGTAGTTATGACGAGGCTGGGGGATTCTCCGTCATGGCCGATGAGTCACCGGTGTCCTGGCAACCCTGGAGGTGAGAGCCATCTGCTCCGACTGTGCACTCAGCCCGATAAAGAAAGAACTAAAAGAAGAAAGAAAAAACAAAAGAGAAGCATTTGACTTGTGTGTACATGAATGGCCCATTGATAACAAAAAGAAAGAGCTAAAATGTTTAAAATTTTAAAATGCCACTCTGATCTGTTCAAATGTCCATCCTGATTGAGATGTGAGGGCTAGTGCTATAGCTTGTGGAAGTTTCTAAAAGTAGCATGACCCAGTTACTCCAGCGTCTCAGACTTATGCAGAGTCCCTGAGCAACAACGTGAAGCTCTTACCCAGCACGGTGTGTACGAGATCTCTCCTCACATCACGTCAATTATACATGAGTGACTGGTCTACATGCACTGAGAAAGTCTCAGCTACATGTCAAAGTCTGGTGCTGATTTGCGATTCCTATAATGTCATTACAAATCTGATTCTTTAGGCTTAGCCACAAAGAGATTGTTTTTGCAGACCTTTCTTACATATATATACATATATGCTTATCATAACCATGTGCTCAAGTCTCAACAACTGGTATGAATGATTCCTCAGACCAACCCTATGGTGAGTGTGGTCCTACGTTTCTAGAGTTGCCCGCTCACAACTTTAGCTCCTACCTGCAATTGGTTCTTCAATGAGTTATAACCTTGTTTTCATCTTATCTTGTCATATACAATCTCTCATTAAATGTCTATAGAGACATTCCGAAGAAAAATAAAGTTGTAAGAAGTATCAGAGATTGTTGGTGTCTCTGTTGAGTGTACTGTATGTATCTAGTAAAGTTAGCTAGTTGCTTTGATAATCTGAGAATGAACAAAAGCAGTGGCTACAGCTTACTACAGTAAGTCACTTACCGCTTTTATCACAGGAGAAACAACATCACAGATCTGTTCATGACACTGTTCATTTGTAAAACACCTAACTGAACACTGTACTTCCATATTTGGATAAAATCTATTCCTGCATATCAACTGTACCAACACGATTCCGGCTGATTCTTCAAATCTGGCTCTCGAGGTCTACTGTCCTGCAGAGTTTACCTCAAATCTCAAACTCAGAATTTCTACAGCAGAATTCTACTATAGAGGAGTTATTTCTGTGAAAATTTCAGGTACGTATCTGGTCCCCCACCCAAGATATTCAACCCGAAAGTGAGGGGATTTTTTTTTAATTGCACTTTCTTGCCACCATAAAAAAAAAAACATTCTCAAGTCTCAAACCTGAAATGTTCTGCATGCACACTATACTTACCTAGGTACCCTCTAAAAAACTTAAGACTGAGACTCAAACCCTTCCCATTATAAATTGACCCTAAAAATGGAACTTTGAGCAATTTTGAGCATTACATTTGGACTTAAGTTCTTAGTCTAAGGAACATGAATATGCAAAATGTTTATATATGTCCATGTATCTTGTAATGTGCCCTAGAGATCAGTTATTGGTCCAAGGAGATATTGAGGTTTCCGTAAGCAGCTATATAACCAAAATTTGTTGTGTGCCTTGACACAAAGATAGCCGTCGTAGTTAAACCAAGTAAAATAAAATAAAAATAATAATAATAAATGGTGGTTTAGCAATGCCAATACATAGAGGTAATCAGTCAAAATAAAAATTAGGAAAATTAAAAACAATCAAGCAAAGAAGAAAGGTTGATTCATAGTGAGAGATTAAGGATTATGTTTTGAGTATAAGGTCCAGAGAAAAAGCAGGTATAAGAGACAGACACGAGTCCAAGTGTGGACCGGTAAGCACTTCCTGTAGTAGGTTGTTAGCATGCTGGTTAAATAGAGCAGGAACTCAGCCACCAATAACCTTCTAACCTTCTGTTCTTCCATTCATCCATCTTCTCAAATCAGTACATCATAAAAATCTTCACTGCCTGCGCCTGTTGAATCAAATCACCTCTGACAAGGACACCTCAGGCAAGTTTGGGCTGTTATTTTTGGATCATTCAAGAATTCTGACACTGCTGCAGGGTGTGTCAGTGAGGGAGGAATGATCTGTAAGCAGACTTGTTTAACAGTTAAACTAGGTGGTGCACTGCTTCTTAATTTGGTGTTAAAGTTATACACATTAAAATATGTACAGTGGATCTAAAAAGTCTACACACTTTAAAAATCTACACCTGTTAAAATGGCAGGTTTTTGTGATGTAAAGAAATGAAACCATGATAAAAGTCAAAACATTTATTTTGCACAATACTGTACAATAACCTGGTTGCATAAGTGTTCACACCCCTAAATTAATACTCCGTTTGGCATCTTGACTTAACAATATTTTGCCATTTTTCCTTGCCTAACTCTGTCAGATTGTCTAGACATCGCCTGTACACTGCCGTCTTCAGGTCACCCCACAGATCTCTGATTGGATTTAGGTCTGGACTCAGGCGGGGACGTTCTAAAACATTGAGCTTGTTTTGGTGAAGCCGTTCCTTTGTTGATCTGGAGGTTTGCTTTGGGTCATTGTCGTGCTGAAAGCTGAAATTCCTCTTTATCTCAAGAGTTTTAGCAGAAGATTTAAGGTTTTGTGCTAAAACTGTCTGGTATTTGGAGCTGTTCGATATTCCCTCCACCCTGATTAAAGCCTCGGTTCCAGCTGAAGACAAACAGCCTCACAGTATGAAGCTGCCACCATCGTGCTTCACCGTGAGAAAGCTGTTCTTGTAGTCATGTGCTCTGATTTCTTTTGTGCCACACATATCTTTTGGTATTATGGCCAAAAAGTTCAACTTTGCTCGCATCAGACCATAACACATTATTCCACATGGTTTTGGGAGATCTTGCCCCCATACCCCACAGCCCAGAGATATAAAGAATTCAGTAAATTGTTGTCACGTGTAGGGAGTAACCAGTACTTACCAGAAACTGCTGCAGTTATTTTATGTTGCTGTAGCTCCTCTCGGCAGCCTCCCTGACCGGTCTTCTCCTAATCTTCTCATCAGTTTTAGAGGGACGTCCTGATCTTCGTAGTATCACTGTCGTGCCATATTTTCTCAGCGTGTTGAATATTCTCTTTATTTTCTTCCTTTTTTCTTAATAAACGTTACGAGTATGTCTACAGGCAGGGGAAAAGATCAAATATAAAATCTACCGAGAGACCTCTGACATCCATTTGTCACTGATGTTTTAGTGCAGAATTGCCATCTTGTCAGGCTTTTAGTCAATTATTTATGCTTCTGCTTTCCCAGCAGACACTTTGGTCACTTTCGGTGAAAGGCACAGAAACCTGAACCAGTTCAAGATTTAAATAAGTCTGAAAAATGTCTAAATTTTGTCTAAATCGTTCTCTCTCTCTCTCTCTCTCTCTCTCTCTCTCTCTGTCTGTGTCTGTGTCATTAAGGTCATGGCTTGTTTGGCACATTCGAGATGCTGTCTTCCTGGCGACGGACCCGTGAGGACCAGCATGTAAAAGAGCGAGTGGCTGCTGTATTCTCAGACTGCATGCTTCCTTTCACAGCCAGCACCGCCCTTCACCTTGTCACCTTTGGCATCGGTGCCAGCCCGTTCACGAACATCGAGGCCGTGCGCCTGTTCTGCCGCATTGCCTGCATTTCCATCCTCTTCAACTACCTCTACATCCTCACCTTCTATGGGTCTAACCTGGTTTTTGCAGGTTACCTCGAAAACAGCTATCGTCACAGCCTGTTCTGCAGGCGCGTACCCAAGCCTGATTTACTGCAACAAAAGCCAGCTTGGTATCGCTTCCTGATGTACACGCATTACAATGAGGACGCGTCTGAATCCGGTGACCTACGTGTCTATGAGAACCATCTCCTGGTGGCCTTCATGAAGCGCTACTATTGTGACTGGATTACCAACACTTATGTCAAACCCTTTGTAGTGCTTTTTTATTTAGTATACATCTCCTTTGCATTGATGGGTTATTTACAGGTGAGTGAAGGCTCAGATCTCAGTAACGTTGTCGCTACAGAGACCAGCACCATCGCGTACACCCGGGCACAACAGCGCTACTTTAGTAGTTACAGCCCTGTGATTGGTTTCTACATCTATGAATCTATCGAGTACTGGAACACCAGTGTACAGGACGACCTCCTTGAGTACACCAAAGGGTTTGAGCGAATCTCCTGGTTTGAGAGTTACCTAAACTATCTGCATGGTCTAAACATAACGACCAGCCTTTCGCGCAGAAACTTCACAGAGCATCTGCGCTCAGGCTTCCTCCGCCAGCCCCGCTACCTCCATTTCTCAGACGACATCATATTCGCCAAGCGGACCGATGGAGAGTTCGACGTAGTGGCTTCCCGGATGTTCCTGGTGGCCAAGACGACGGAGAACAAGCGAGAGGAGATGTCTGTTTTGTTAGACACACTGCGCAAGCTCTCACTGACCTCCAGGGTGAAGTTCATCATCTTCAACCCTTCTTTTGTGTACATGGACCGCTACGCATCATCAGTAGGTGCGCCGTTGAAGAACTCATGCATTGCTGCTCTGTTCTTGCTCTTCTTTTCTAGTTTTTTGGCGGCCGATCCTCTGGTGAACGCCTGGATAACTGTGACGGTGGCCTCTGTGGAATTTGGTGTGGTGGGGTTTATGACACTGTGGCAGGTGGAGTTAGACTGCGTGTCAGTGCTGTGCCTGATTTATGGGGTTAACTACGCCGTGGACTCAAGCGTGCCTCTAGTGTCAGCCTTCGCTCTGGGACGGGAATCGACGCGTACGCGATGGGTCAAGGTGTCCCTGGAGCGGCACGGGGTCCCTGCTTTGCAGAGTTACATGTGCTATGGGGCAGCATTGTTGCCTTTAGCAGCTGTTCCATCAAACCTTACTCACACGCTATTCAGGTGTTTTTTCCTCACTGCCCTCATCACCGCCTTCCACTGCCTGGCTATCCTTCCAGTCCTCCTGACATTCTTACCCCCCTCCAAGAAAAAGAGGAGGGAAAGGAAAAGCATGGCTGAGCACCAGGAAGAGATTGAATGCGTCGAGATGGCAGACAGTACCCGAGTGGTCGATCAGATTACCACCGTCTGAGCAAAATGACAAAATGTGAAGTGTGACAAAGAGTAACAGCAGGGCTTGGGCTCACAGGGTCCATCAAGCCCTGGAAGAAAAAGTCACGTCACCTGAGCAAAAGAATTTGAGCTCTCTTGTTGGAACTAGGGTTTGTTGTCATGGTAAAAAGTGCTAGAAAGGTCTTGCCATTAACACGAGGCTAGGTTGTCATGGTGAAAGTCCTACGAAGGTTGTGCTGCACATCTTCCATCCCTGGGTGGATGGTAAGAGAAGGTCTTTGTTCAGTCAGCTGAATGAGCCAAATTTTTTTTTTGGCCAGCTGTGGATAATTACAGAGCAGCTCCAGGATTAGCGGCTGAATGCTCCCAACGAGGTTTCGCCTTAATGCAGTTTAGACGCACATATATGCTATACAAACCATTGCAACATTACTGTGATATTAAAATATAAAAACATAAACCCCACCACTCGTATTTACAGGTGGTCAGGGAGTCCTCATTGCTAAATCAAGGCAGCCGTAGTTGTTTTATGAATAGCCATGTCATCTTTATTAGCCATATCAATTCAATCTCTTGCTAATGTGTCATTTCAAGACTTCATTTGCCAGCCCTGATTTTTTCTTTCAGTATTAGATGGAATAACAGTTGATCTCTGGTGGAGAGAGATGCAGATGCGCACTCGCAGGTCATGGTGAACTGCATCGCTTCCATGGTAACCCCTCGTATCTCCACGCCTGTCACAATTTAGTGTTAGATTATACTGTAAATACATAATTTCATTACCCTCGAGCATTCAGTCAGTCCATAATAGCTCCTAATGGGAATCGATGGCTGATTAAATTATGCAGGCTTGTGGGTTGTAAATAACCTACAAATGAGTTCATCCCATAGTTTCTGGAGTGCGTTTCTCCTCCTCAGAAAGAAACAACAAAAAACATTGAACATCACACTGTTACACACATTGCTCCTCATCAATATGTATGAGCCAGAATCACTCTCTTTGTCTCCTTGCCCTCTCGGTATGAGAGGCACAAAGGAAGGAGAAGATAAGGACAGAGAGTGAAAGAGAGACAGACAGAGAATAACAGAAATCACAGGTTTATATGAATGCGCTCGGTCTATTATGGTATAATTTCTACAGTAACAGCTCGTTCACAGGGCCTCGTATGGCAAGACACTCAACGCAAACAGACGAACGAGCACGTGTAATCGCTGAGATGGTGAAGTTTTTCTGTGAGACGTTTGTTTAACGTTTATGGAAGGAGTCTCCATTGTCGGCGCTTTGTAACAGACAGAGGTAACATCTTCAGGACAGAGGAGTTTTTACGCTTTCTCAGTAACACGCGAACCAAGCTGCGTTTCTTGTCTTGTTAACTTCATGAGAGAGAATAGAGAGAGGGCTGGTGAAGGTAAAACTGTTTATAGCTGCTATAACGTAAGTGAGAACAGGACCTAACTCTTTTCATGGATGTTCATGGACTCTTTTCATGGATGTAACGTTATGACGTTAAATGTAACTACAAACTATAAACGGATAAAAAAAAGTATGTCATAAAGTCATTTGTAGGTTAATCATTTTCAGATTGCTGTGGTATTTGAGGAATAAAAGACATCAGGATGTGCTGTTAGAGGAAAATAATCAACTCTTAGAGAGGTAGCAGTAATTCTGTCACTTCTAATTTTACTATAACAGCATGTAAACATGCCGTTATTGTAGAGCGCCATGGAAACGCAGAGCCTGGGGTGTTGTGAATCTGTTCACAGCTCCTCTGGCAGGTCACCAACAGCTGCTCTTCTTGTTCACAACACCGCTGGAGCTCATCATGGAGGAAATCCTTGTGTGAAAAACAGAAAAAATAAAAATCGAGCTGACGCAGTTTTTATACCTGCTGCTGGCTGTTCTGAGCTCAGCCACAATCTGCTTTACTGTTTTTACATTTACAACATCACTAAACATCTCATCTCCTAGCGTATAGTATCTCATATCTCTCTCTACATGTTTGGTATTTAGGCTGGTGAAAGCATTTCAATCACTTACACCTTCTCAGTCCAGTTCTAGGTCAGATTGTACCATTATACAGTTAATCTAGGCTAGGCTGAACCCAAAACTTCATCAGGTTATACCATTTTATTTCGTACTGTAGAAGTGAAGAATGATGCCATTCTGTGTGTAACGACCTAAATTTATTTCACTCTGTCCCGATATGAAGAAACTGTACTTGAAGAACGTGTTACCCTTTAACAGATAATCTTGTTTTTTTTTTTTGTTGTTGTAATATTTATTTTATAAATGAATCCATTTTCAGTTCAGTTTTATTTATATAGCACTTTTAACAATGTCCCAAAGCAGCGTTTCAGAAAGATATCAATTCAGAATATAGATTTTTAAATGTATGAAATGATCTATTTTACATCACGTGCTCTGTTTGTCAGCGTAGCCTCTGATTTTAGCTGCTGATTTTAAAAGTATAATGCACATCTGTAGTAACGTACCTCCGTCTCGGTTCCTGAGCAAAGTACAAACACACCGGATTAGGGGGCACAGGGTCTCCGAGACTGAAAAGGAGAAATCCTCAGAAACCCTGCTGTAGAAAATAGACTAATCCTGGAAGATTTAATCACATTGATCATGCCCTTGATTGATTTTTGTTTGGTTGGTTGTTTTTGACTGAACTTGATATTTCACACAGAGAACACAGGATATTGATGAAAAGGAAAGATAGATCGGTTTTGTATCTATTTGTATAAAATCCAAACTATTAAAGCAAAGCGGAGCATTTAAGTATTTAGTAGTGTTATTTTTGATTGTGTGTGTGTGTGTGTGTGTGTGTGTGTGTGTTCATAAAACACAGTAATTCAACATTATTGCACACTGCCATCATGTGGAGAACTGAAGCATCATGTGGTTTGACTGCACATCATTTTTTTTTTTTTGCAATCCATGAAACGTATTCATGTAATGTAATCCATGTAATGTTGTTGTTGATAGTTTTTGGATTTTAACCTCCAATGTAACATCACGACTATCCTATTACACATCTCTACTGTTTAAACTTCTTTTGATCAAAAGTGCACATTTCAATGCTTCCCTTACAGTATAGACAAACTGTGCATTATAATCAAGTCACTGTATGGTATGTCTGTCTTTTAAGGAAATAACCCTGTACAATTAAGAAATATGCATTTGCACAGCATGAAACATTTCTCTCAGGACAATTTCGCAAATTAGCATACATCAAAACTCTAATGATGAATGCAAACAATCCAAAGTGACCTGAAAGTAAGGGTTTATGTGTTTGCCCAGTCAGCAGGATTGGAATATAAGATTATAAAAAAAAGAACACATATGGCTATACATTGGATTGTGTAAGTATTCACTCCCCTGTAGGTTTCTGAAACTGAAATGGACTAAATTAGGATTTATTGTCATGAATCTACACAAAATATCCCATAAAATTGAAGTGAAGGAAAAAATCTATATTGTTTGTCAAATCAGATATACATAAAAAATATATCTATAAAATTAGTCACCATCAGAGATGACAGAATTAGTTGAACGGAGTCGACCTGTGTGCAAATTTAAGTGTCACGTGATCTCAGTATAAATACCTGTTCCTGAGAGAACGTACCTAAACAAACATCATCATAAAGACCAAAAAGCTATCAAAATATGTATGGGCCTAACGTTTTAGAAACGTATCCATCAGGGCTTGGTTATAAACTTTGAACATCTATGTTCATTATTAAAAATGGAAAGAATAAGACATAGAAAAAGTGAGTGAGTGGGTAAAGAGAGGTATAGAATCACCCAAGAGGTCACCATGCTTCAAAGTGGAGATGGTGTTCTCAGGTTATGAGTAGTGTTGGGTTTTTACCTTCTTTTTTGCACATATTTTTGCAAACTATATTATTCACCTGCCCCACTTCAGTATTATGGGCTATTAAATGAATTGTAGTGTTTTGGGTCCTACTGAGAGTTATTATGAAGGTGTGAACACACAGACAGGGACTTTACATGAATACCTGAATACATGAATATGTAAATATGTCCAAAGGAAAAGAATGGTAGTGCGAGAGGCACATAAATATCAAGCAGCATTTGATACGAGTTTTTAGTCACCTTAATGTGTGTGCAGATAAGTTCATTCAGAACCATTTTTGGGGAAAATAAACAGATCTTTTGTTCACAATGAACAGAAACTTGCAAATATTCTGATGCATGGCTCACCATGTGGATGCAGAAAATAACTCACAATAAAAACTAATAAACAAATCAATAATAGTAATTAATTATTTTATTATTAATATTGGAACTAACCTGCACGTGAACTCAGGTGAACACGTGACATCATAATATGTGATCGTGTGAACAATAATTATCCATGTGACAGCAATGACAAAACCAACAAATGTGAAATGTTAACAAATGAACCTTCAAATCACGTGAAGAAGAAGAAAAAAACACATCCTCAAGCGTGTAATTATTTTATTTCTCAAAATGTTGTGTTGATTTTAGCTCCTACAGAGTCCTACAGAAGAAGCTTCCTACAGAAGGTGTGCCAAATATCACACCTCTCTCGTATTAACCAATATTAGGGCGGATACATAGGCTACATGTCACGTCATCCTCCTAAATTATAGGTGTTAATAGCGCGCGAGTTTACATACGCGCACATTCACTTCACCTACCGCGGACCGAACTGCCGGTCCAATTCCGTCAAGAGCTGATTATTCCGACTGTCAGGTATGACATATCTATCTATCTATCTATCTATCTATCTGTATGTCTGTCTATCTATCTATCTATCTTTATGTCTGTCTATCTATATATATATATATATATATATGTCTGTTTGTATGTCTATCTATCTATCTATCTATCTATCTGTATGTCTATCTATATCTATCTATCTGTCTATCTATCTATCTATCTATCTATCTATCTATCTGTCTATCTATCTATCTATCTATCTATCTGTCTATCCATCTATCTATCTATCTTTATGTCTGTCTATCTATATATCTGTCTGTCCGTATGTCTATCTATCTATCTATCTATCTATCTGTATGTCTATCTATCTATCTATCTGTATGTCTATCTATCTATCTATCTACCTGTATGTCTGTATGTCTATCTATCTATCTATCTATCTATCTACCTGTATGTCTATCTATCTATCTATCTATCTATCTACCTGTATGTCTATCTATCTATCTATCTATCTATCTATCTATCTATCTGTATGTCTATCTATCTATCTATCTATCTATCTATCTATCTATCTATCTACCTGTATGTCTATCTATCTATCTATCTATCTATCTATCTATCTATCTGTATGTCTGTCTGTCTATCTATCTATCTGTCTATCTATCTATCTATCTATCTGTCTATCTATCTATCTACCTGTATGTCTGTCTATCTATCTATCTATCTGTATGTCTGTCTGTCTATCTATCTATCTATCTATCTGTCTATCTATCTATCTATCTATCTGTCTATCTATCTATCTATCTACCTGTATGTCTGTCTATCTATCTATCTATCTGTATGTCTATCTCTCTCTCTCTATCTATCTATCTATCTATCTATCTGTATGTCTGTCTATCTATCTATCTATCTATCTATCTACCTGTGGATAGAGTCTGCTGGTTCTGATTTCGTTCTGTGTTTAAACAGTGTTGACTGTTTTGCAATATTTTAAATAATTCTGATAATAAAAGCAAGGTATTAGGCCAAATTAGGTGTCAGGTGATCATTACATCAATTCAACTTTGAATTTTTGCTTTCTGTACACACAAATATGGGGAGGAAAACCTTTAGAAAAAAATAGTTTCATGGTTTTACATATTAGCTTGGTGAATCAAACAGGGGCCGCTAGACAACAAATTCCCGGGCTGCTGTTTATTGCCAGTCCGCCTCTGAGTACAGAGTTAGACAAAAAAACAAACAAACAAACAAAGGATCATAATTTGGCACATTAAGCAAATATTAATCTTAATATTTTAATTTGACACATACAGTGCCAACACTGTACACTCCTCTTCAGTTCACCCCACAGGTTTTCTATGGGGTTCAGGTCAGGGGACTGGTATGGCCATGGCAGGACCTTGATTTTGTGGTCAGTAAACCGTTTTATTTCCAAAAATCTCTATTTTGGTTTCATCTGACCATATAACTCGATCCCATTTGAAGTTCCAGTAGTGTCTGGCAAACTGAAGACGCTCGAGTTTGTTTTTGGATGAGAGTAGAGGCTTTTTACGTTATTACCCTCCAAGCATGTCAAAATTTCTAACAATTTAAAACACTGAATTTCTCTTAATGTTCATTACTACTGGATTTAAAACTGTAATATTTTCATCACTGATATGTTTCTCTCTTACAGAAGGACACCTCAAAATCACAGGAAGTGCTTGACTAAACAAGAAATGGCCGCACATCACTTCCAACATCTTCTCTGCCTTTGTGCTCTACTTCTCGTTCCTCCAGGTACAAACACAAATTTCAGGATCTATTTGATTAAGAAGTTAATATGATGCATAGAAGACAGACAAATGCACAAAAATTTGCAAGTACTGTATGACATAACAGATAGAAAAGACAGAAAGAAAACATACAGCTACTGGAGACTCTGTCCATAAATGTTAAATAAACAAATCCTTATAGAAAACAATTTTTAACATATAACTGCAAGCAGCAATTGCGGATTCCTCCTCAAGATTGCGGACCATTTCAAAATTGAGTAGAGAAATGTATATGGCAGATTTTGAGTTCATTGTTGTAGTTTTCCACAAATGATCATTGTAGAGGAAAATCAGGAGTCAATGAGAATTTTGGAGAATTTCTTTGTGCTGATACATTACTTTAACATTATTTTGAATTTATTCCTGCTGCTATAACATTAATTTTATTTAATCTGAATGAAGTGCACTATGGCTAGATCAAAGACAATCTTTATCGAGTGTCTAGTGGACGATAAAGATATTGTTAAACATAATATAACAGATATTATCAAAGATAATAGTCCTTTTAAAATCATTGTTTTTGGAGATATGTGGTTGCCATCGCACACAGTAACATACTGTAGTGATCAAGTCCATATTTTAATGTTCCATTGATTTATGGACACAAGAAATATGTGCAACAGTCGTCAATTCAGCAATATGTAAATAGTTCGGACAATTTTAATTTGATTCCTTATTGCTTATCACCCTATAGAAAGGCATGTATCCCACACATATATGTACCACAGTTCAAGTCAATCGGACCTATGGTTCATGAGGAGAACATTTTTGTAGTTTTGGACAAATTTGGAATGTACTGGAAAATGTATCATGGCAGACTTCAAGGAATCCTAAAAATGTTTATTAATCATAATTAAGCTGCCACCATACAAGTTCCTGTGGATTAGCTGTTACTATAGAAATGATAACGTATTAGATCTAGCGCATGGGTAGGTCCACTATTGTTAGAGCGCTGTTGTAGAGAATTTGGTCCTTCAACATATTCTGACTAATCAGACTACATATTTAAAAGTAATTTGGTATGACATTTCCTCAAGTAGTGTCTATGTGTTGATGTGTAAATTCCTCAAACGTTAATAATGTTGCAAAGAGTTAATTATGGTTTCTGGTGAAACAATTTTAATAATTCAGCCCCAGGGAAGAGAAATAAAGGTATGATATGTTCCTATAAATATCACATATATATATATATATATATATATATATATATATATATATATATATGTGTGTGTGTGTGTGTGTGTGTGTGTGTGTGTGTATATATATATATATATATATATATATATATATATATATATATATATAATTTTATTTTTCTTCTTGTTGTTGGTTTGTTTTGTCATAAATAGATTTAATGGTCAGCCTCCTATGAATATATTAATGTCTATATTGGAGAAAAGTCAATCAAATTAAATCAACATCAGATTAATCTGACCTGTTAGAGTTTACCAGCGCTGTGGTACAAATGTTCATACAGACTACGTTTACATGGACAGCAGTAATCTAATTATTGACCTTACTCTGATTAAGATAATAATGTGATTAAGGTGTTTACATGAGTCGCTTTTAGAATACTCCTGTCATCTATCCGTTTTACATGTTTTAGAACATAATTAGATTAACAGCCCGCATCATTACGTCACCACGCCACGCCGTCCGACGTCCATCCAGAATTTCACGTATCAACATACAGTTCGTCTTCATTATGGGACCGTATACAGTTTTGGGTGTTTTTATTTAATTTTTTTTACAAACGCTTTAAGTGAAGTTAATTATTTGTCATGCTGTACATACAAATAGACAACTGCTTGAAGCCGTGGGCTGTGTCCCAAACCGCATACTTACCGTCTATATAGTAGCCGAGATACATGTAATTTTCCCCCACTACAGGCCTATAGTAGGTAAGTACGCGGTTTGGGACGCAGCCGAACTCTCTTGTTCACCGTAAAACGTAAAACTGCCGTGTGTGATCGTGTCCTGTCGTAAAATGCGGTGAAAACTGTCACACGACATTCATAATGTGATTAAGGTGTTTACATGTTTGTAATACACGTCCATAATGCGATTAAAACAGGAGTACTCCACCTGTCTTAATTCGATTATTGCTTACTTTGAGTATGATCTTAATCAGATTAAGGTCATTAAAAATTGCTGTTTACATGGTAGTTTCTTAATTAGAGTATGGTCTTAATCGGGTTAAGAGTGGATTATTGTTGTCCATGTAAACACACTGACAGTCGCTTACAGTCACAGATCAGTTACTTCGCCTTAGCACAATTCTTGAATGTGTTGAGAAATAAAGTAATGTTATGAGTCTAAACCTCTTTAAAAAAAAATAAAATTCTGCACTGAAAACACTCTCTAGCCTTCACGGTGCTTGATTTGAATAGAAGTGTAGGTGTATAGCATGTGTGAAGGCAGAATGAATGCCCAAGCTGATTTGGGCTGATCTGTGAATGAGCATTATTTAGTTAGTTAGTTAGATAGTTAGTTAGTTAGTTAGTTACAGTTACATTTATATAGCCCTTTTCTAGACACTCAAAGCGCTTTTTACATTGTATGGGGGAAATCTCCTCAACCACCACGAGTGTGTAGCATTCACCTGGATGATGAAGCCATAGTTTGCCAGAAAAAGAAATAAGACATTAAAGAGTCTCATGAACCAGGAAATGGTGCAGAAAAATATTTACGGTAGTCATTAGCCTATATGAGGGTGTAGACCGGTATGATTCTTGGAAGGAAGAGAAATAAATAGTTCTGTCATTACAGAGACAATGACTCCAGCAGGGTGGATGAGATTATTTCTAAATTGTATTTTGATATCTGATACACAAATAACCCAAATGTATTTTGCAGTAGTCTGGGGGTTTGGAGTCTAGGTGAATTCGAGTTAACGTATAAGAAGTTAACTAGAAAGAAGGAGGTTGTTCTCATGCATGGTCTTTCTTCCAGTCTTCAGTTATTTCGTAACTCCATATCCGTAAACAAGGGAGAAAATGCTAACCACGGAACGTGGTATAGTAATACTTTAAATATCAAGACTTTTGATTCGGTTTCATAATATCTAGCATTAGCTATCGACCACCATATCCAACCACCATATCTGTAAGCAAGGTGGTCGATAGCTAATGCTAGATATTATGAAACCGAATCAAACGTCTTGATATTTAAAGTATTACTATACCACATTCTGTGGTTATCATTTTCTCCCTTGTGTTTGTAGCCACAAGATCATATCATCCAGCTCACTAGCTAAGGAAAGTATAATGAAAATGAAAGAATGTTACTGGCCATGTCAAATGGCCGTTCATGAACCAGTTCATGTTTTTGTTGAATGCTGGATAAAAGTGCCATGTTTCTCTTTCTACCTTGATTATTCCCCTGAGTATTTTTCAAATGCAAAAATTCAGAAGGCAAAACCTTTGACTCTTTCTGGCTTTCTCTTTCCCATGGTTTTCTCTCGGTCTCTTTCCAGGACACAGTTACTTCATGATTGATTCCAAGGCCGTACTGCAAGGATTCATGGACCGGTGGACCCTGAAGGAAAACCAGCAAGTGCCAAAGCTCTACCAGATGACCGTGTGCTTGGATGTGCGCTTGTTGACTGCGGGAAGGTGGATGGCCTTTAGCTACACAGCGCCTCGCTCACCGTACTATGACCTGGCACTGCAGGGTGACAGCTATGCTGTGTACATCTGGCTCTTGGGTGTGCAACACCGCTTCCGTGTTCCGATGTCACTGGAACGTTGGCACCGGCTGTGTCTGCGCATTGACTCATTACAAAACAGCTTCAGCCTCACCGTCAGCAGCAGTCAGGATGTGCACCAGCGTACAGTGAGTATTAACGCCGTGCGACCCAATGGCAAGCTACAGCTGGGATTTCATCCTTGGGAAGTCTCTCCAGGAAGCAGTATGGCCACCATAGAGCTCTACCTGTTCAGAGTGTGGGGGGATGTGAGAGAACATTCAGCATGTGAGGATGGCACAATTGTGGGCTGGGACTCAAGTATATGGAGAATCAGTCAAGCCCAGACCTGGGTCCAGGATAACACACTTTCCTGCAGTGAGTACAGTAAACAGAAAGTGGCTGGTTTTGAACTGTCATTTGTCATGGTACTGAAATCTTGCTTTCTGTAGGCATGGTCTTGGGAACTGTACGTGTCAAACATAGCCAGGAACAGACTACAAATACTGCAAACAGTGAGTGCCACCTTATTTTCATAGCAACTTTATGGTGTGTTAGTAAGGTGTTGGGCCACCACAAGCATCCAGAAGTTAGCACAGTTTAGCATCAGTTCAAGCCTCTGGAACTGTACCAGAGTGATGGAACACCGTTCTTCAAAAAGATTTTGACTTAATCTGTGTTTTGATGATTGTGGTGCAGAAACTGGTAAATAATCTCAAAACCTCCTGAATGGAAAGAGGTGTGTTAGTTAGTTGAGTTGAGTGTGAGTGTAGTAAAGCTCGGGCTGGATAGTGATTGGCATGGAGAACTGTGACTCCTGGATTTCAGGAACTCTCTGCATCAGTGCGTAAATTAATCTGTTAATACAAATGTGTCTATGTGTTTTGCTGATGCTCTCTCAAACTTCATATAACATTCATATAGTACCATACACCTTTAGTAAACATTTTACTCACAGTTGTGCTGTTGAGATTGTACATATGTTTCTATCTAAACTTCATTTAAATGCAATTCTCTTTGTTATTCATACAGAAAATGGTACTGCCATTACAACCAGAACTCCAATTGCTGCTGCTTCTGCTACCAGGGCTATCATCACTACTATACTCAATTACTATAATCACACTAACACAAATAACACACCTGCCAAAAAATCTCCTATTATGACCAGATCTGTTAAAGCTACTATTCTTACTGCCAAAGGTCCTATCTCTTCCAAAACTTTTTATACTATGAACAAAACAATTAAAACCACTATTCCTATTATGAAAGGTACTACCCCAAATGAAATTCATACTCCTACAACTACTATTCCTTCGACAGCCGCCAGAGATGTTATAGCAAATACATCTCCTATCAAAAATACTACTGTAAGTACTAACCATACCAAAACTACAGCACTTGCTAAAAATGGTAGTGCGATTACTACCCAAGCCATTACTCGTAGTGCCACCACCAAAGATCCTATCGTAAATATTACCCTTAGTAGAACTTCTAATCCTTTTACTACTACCAAAGCTGTTACAACAAGTAATGTCACAACCAAAGATACTATAAGAAAAGGTCCCCATGGTACAGCTCCAAATCCTTCTACTACTATCAAACTTGTTACAACTAGTAAGGCCACCACCAAAGTCACTACAAGAAAAGGTACCCATAGTACAGCTTTTAAACCTTTTACTACTACCAAAGCTGTTACAGCAAGTAATGTCACAACCAAAGATACTACAAGAAGAAGTCCCCATAGTACAGCTGCAAATCCTTCTACTACTACCAAACTTGTTACAGCTAGTAATGTCACAACCAAAGACACTACAAGAAAAGGTGCCCTTAGTACAGCTTCTAATCCTTCTACTACTATCAAAGCTGTTACAACAAGTAATGTCACAACCAAAGATTCTACAAGAAAAGGTCCCCATAGTACAGCTCCAAATCCTTCTACTACTACCAAACTTGTTACAACTAGTAATGTCACAACCAAAGATACTACAAGAAAAGGTCCCCATAGTACAGCTCCAAATCCTTCTACTACTACCAAACTTGTTACAACTAGTAATGTCACCACCAAAGATACTACAAGAAAAGGTCCCCATAGTACAGCTTAAAATCTTTCTACTACTACCAAACCTATTACAACAAGTAATGCCACCACCAAAGATACTACAAGAAAAGGTACCCATAATACACCTTTTAATCCTTTTACTACTAAAAAAACTGTTACAACAAGTAATGTGACAACCAAAGATACTACAAGAAAAGGTCCCCATAGTACAGCTCCAAATCCTTCTACTACTACCAAACTTGTTACAACTAGTAATGTCACCACCAAAGATACTACAAGAAAAGGTCCCCATAGTACAGCTTAAAATCTTTCTACTACTACCAAACCTATTACAACAAGTAATGCCACCACCAAAGACACTACAAGAAAAGGTACCCATAGTACAGCTTCAAATCCTTCTACTACTACCAAACCTATTACAACAAGTAATGCCACCACCAAAGATACTACAAGAAAAGGTACCCATATTACAGCTTTTAAACCTTTTACTACTACCAAAGCTGTTACAACAAGTAATGTCACAACCAAAGATACTACAAGAAAAGGTCCCCATAGTACAGCTGCAAATCCTTCTACTACTACCAAACTTGTTACAGCTAGTAATGTCACAACCAAAGACACTACAAGAAAAGGTGCCCTTAGTACAGCTTCTAATCCTTCTACTACTATCAAAGCTGTTACAACAAGTAATGTCACAACCAAAGATACTACAAGAAAAGGTCCCCATAGTACAGCTCCAAATCCTTCTACTACTACCAAACTTGTTACAACTAGTAATGTCACAACCAAAGACACTACAAGAAAAGGTGCCCTTAGTACAGCTTCAAATCCTTCTACTACTACCAAAGCTGTTACAACAAGTAATGTCACAACCAAAGATTCTACAAGAAAAGGTCCCGATAGTACAGCTCCAAATCCTTCTACTACTACCAAACTTGATTACAACTAGTAATGTCACAACCAAAGAAACTATAAGAAAAGGTGCCATAGTACAGCTTCTTATCATTCTACTACTACCAAACTTGATTACAACAAGTAATGTCACAACCAAAGATACTACAAGAAAAGGTACCCATAGTACATTTTCTTGTCCTTCTATTACTACCAAACCTTTTACAACAAATAATGCCACCACCAAAGATACTACAAGAAAAGGTCCCCATAGTACAGCTGCAAATCCTTCTACTACTACCAAACTTGTTACAGCTAGTAATGTCACAACCAAAGACACTACAAGAAAAGGTGCCCTTAGTACAGCTTCTAATCCTTCTACTACTATCAAAGCTGTTACAACAAGTAATGTCACAACCAAAGATACTACAAGAAAAGGTCCCCATAGTACAGCTCCAAATCCTTCTACTACTACCAAACTTGTTACAACTAGTAATGTCACAACCAAAGACACTACAAGAAAAGGTGCCCTTAGTACAGCTTCAAATCCTTCTACTACTACCAAAGCTGTTACAACAAGTAATGTCACAACCAAAGATTCTACAAGAAAAGGTCCCGATAGTACAGCTCCAAATCCTTCTACTACTACCAAACTTGATTACAACTAGTAATGTCACAACCAAAGAAACTATAAGAAAAGGTGCCATAGTACAGCTTCTTATCATTCTACTACTACCAAACTTGATTACAACTAGTAATGTCACAACCAAAGATACTACAAGAAAAGGTACCCATAGTACATTTTCTTGTCCTTCTATTACTACCAAACCTTTTACAACAAATAATGCCACCACCAAAGATACTACAAGTAAATCTGCCCATAGTACAGCTTCTCATCTTTCTACTACTACCAAAGATTTTAAAACTAGTAATGCCAGCAACAAATATACTACAATAAATACTTCCAGTAGTATAGCTTCTAAACCTTTTACTACTACTAAAGCTCTTACCACAAGTTATGCAATCACCAAAGATACTACAAGAAATACTACCCATAGTACAGCTTCTAATCCTTCTACTACTTCCAAATTTGTTTAAACTAATACTGTCACCACCAAAAAAATACTGAAAGAAAAGCTACCCATAGTACTAGTAATGTCACCACCAAAGATACTACAAGAAATACTACCCATAATCTTTTTACTACTACCAAAGATGTTACAATTAGTCATGTGACCACGAAATATATTACAAGAAAAGATACACATAGTATGGCTTCTAATCCTTCTACTTCTACCAAAGATGTTATAACTAGTAATGCCACCACCAAGGATACTATAAGAAAAGATCTTATAAGATGGTATGGCTCATAATAAATAAAGACACTGCAAGAATACCATTGATATAACATCTTCTAATCCTTCTACTATTACCAAAGGAGTTACTAGCCATAATACCATTACAGTGCAAGTACTACCTCTACTACATCTGTTGGACTGAACCCTATCATCTCTCTCATCATCATCACTTTATTTTACCTCTTCAAACACAAACATCACATCTGACTCCATTACTACCGCCCTGTCTCAATCACAAGTCCCAAAAAATTCCATGTCAAGATCTTCAACTGCGCTACTTCCTGCCGCTGTCACAGCAACACAGAGCTCATTCCTGCGTGCAGCTAAATCCGTAGCTTTCTTTCCAGGTATCTTTGTTATTCATAATGCTTTTATTTTTTGTGCAGACACAACTTAGTTACGCATAATTTAGTTAACTTGCCTGAGCAAAAAAAGGTGTTTTTTCATGGTCAGAAATATAATTTCCTATGCTGATAAGGAATCTTACATTTAAAATCTGCTAGTAGTTGTAAACCAAATATATTGTTTTCCGAGAACCAGTATTATCATGTATGCAAGGCTAACTTAAATACTTTTTAACAATATTACAATAATGCCACTCTTCACCAGATTTACGCCAATGTACACAAAAATACAGAAAATATGCACCATATTTATGTGATGATGTAGATTTTTCTCATAGACTTGTTAGTCGTGGAAATAGCCAACTAGCTGACGTAAACTGAGAAATCTGGAGAGTATAAAGACATACATGATACATTAACTCCATTGTACTTAGTTTTGTGGCCGTATGAATTTTGTGCGGAAGTGATTGTATTTTACTAAAATGTATTGTTGTTTTTGGACTCCTGGCTGGCTTACTCTTGAGTGACTGGCTGATCTGGCACAAATAAAGTTTCAGAACACTGAGGCCTTAAAATCTTTTTTAATTATTTGCTTTTTTCCCCATTTCAGTGCCAGTTGTTGTGAAGTGCAACTGTTTGCAGTTATGTGCTGACAACAGTAAGCAAGAACATTCTTTTACTGCTAATTTTACTTTTGCTCTTTATATTTTTGTGTTGTTTCAAAATGACTTCGATATTCCTTTATATTCTCTTTCTGTAGCATGACATTACTGGATGTTTTTCATTATCGAGGTAGAAGGAGGCGCTAAAATTATACAAGATTATACAGGTATAACAACATACCTGGTTATGTACCCACATACCGTATTTAATTAGCATTAGCGTTAGAGTTTAGGGTTTAGGGTTTTCTTACCATAAATTTAAACTTTCTGTAATTTAATTTGAATAAAAATGGTAAGAGTGTAAATATATATCAATGGATTGAACTGGAAAATACTGTCAGTCAAATCTGATCTAATACTAATCCAATGTTTAAGGACAGTATCCAACCCGATACCAAAATTCAGTGTTGGATCATCATATAGACCAAATAGACACTCTAAGCCCTTCTTTGTGTTGCTATGTAAAATATATTGGCACCCCTCTACCCCATCTCCCAGCAGAAATGGACCACCACTGAGCCGATCTGGTTGGGGGTTTATTCTCTACGTGTGTAACAATCCAACAGTTGAAATGGGTCTAGTATTATTTTACATTCTTTTATAAATTGTATATTATCACAACTGGTTTAGAAATAGTTCATTTTTTTAAACCGACATGTAAATAATTTTTAGCTGACTAGCAGTGTGATTTGCCTGTAACTCTGAAACATTCCTTTTGTACGTCATCATCATTTGCAAATTAACATTAGTCCTACCCCAGAGTCTGAATAAAGTTGAACACATATTCTGAACACAGCGGATACTAAATAAAATAGTAGCGTATTGTATTATATCTCCTTGTGTCATAGCCAATTCAGCGGTATGGAATTGTTGCCCTTACCTGAGATATTCTTAGTACGCTAACCCCTTTTGTGGTGTGGTGCTGGTATGAGTGTGTTGTTATTGCTGTTGCTGGGTTTTAATTGCTCACAATTGCTAGAAACTCCAAACCCGTCATTAGTGGGACAAAACAAACAAAAGAATATATTAATATAATTGTATACGGTATACTGAAAACTACACATACATTTCAAACCGCAATTACTACCAATGAGAACAAGACACAGATTAGTAAGCTATGGCCAGAATACCTTCTTGGATTCTACACTACTAGTGGGGGAAATAAGTATTGGACACGTCAACATGTTTTTCAGTAAATATATTTCCAATGAGGTTATTCACATGAAATTTTCACCAGACATCAGTATTAACTCGAGAAATACACACATATAATGAAATCCAAACATTAAAGACTATAAATAAGGTTGTGTGTAATAAAGCGGAATGACAGAAAAAGTACTGAACATGCTAACTGAAATGTATTTAATACTTAATGGAGAAGCCTTTGTTTGTAATGAAGCTTCAAGACGCTTCCTGTATGAAGAAATTAATGGGCCGCAGTATTCAGGTGTGATTTTGGCCCATTCTTCTAAACATATTGTCTTTAAATCTTGTTCAGTTGGATTCGAGTCAGATGATTGACTGATTGACTGAAATTGAGAGTTTCCTTTGCTTTAAGCTTTGGATCGTTGTCCTGCTGGAAGTCCACCCACGTCTCATCTTCATCATCCTGGTGGATGGCAGCAGATTCTTCTCAAGAATCTCCCGGTAAAGGGCTCCATTCATCATTCCTTCAGTTATATGAAGTCTGTCAGTATCATGTGATGAAAAACAGCAACAGCATGATGCTTACACCTCCAAACTTCACTGTTAGTATGGTGTTTTTAGGGTGATGGTGTGTAGTATGACAGCCAAAATGATAAATTTTGCTCTCGTCTGACCAGACTACACTCTCCCAGTATTTCATAGGCTTGTCCAGATGAGTTGTAGCAAACTTTAAACAAGCTTCGACATGCCTTTTCTTTAGTAATGGAGTATTGTGGGGTGAGCGTGAGCAGTGGAGTGCATTCCCTATCGTTTTCTCTGTGATGATGTCACCTGCTGCCTCCAAGTGTTTCTGGAGCTCTTTCTGATGGTCCTTGGCCCTTGAGTTACTCTTCTGACTATTCTTCTGACTCCCTGGTCAGAAATCTTGTGAGAAGCTCCTGTGCGTGGCTGGTTGATGACGGAGTGATGTTGCCTCCACTTGTGGATAACGGCCCTAATGATGCTTACTGGAGGATTCAAAAGTTTTGAAATACATCTGTATCCAATTCCATCAATATGTTTCACAACAATAAGGTTGTGAATGTCTTGGGAGAGCTCTTTGCTTTTACACATCATGAGATGTTTCTTGTGTAACACCTTGGTAATGAAAAGCCTTTTTATAGGCCATCAATTTACTAACCCAGCTGATAATAATCTGCACAGGTAGGAGGTATAATTACTTACAGATTTCAGCTGGTTCCTTGCTTTCCTTGGAGAACTGGTTTTTCTTAGCATATTCAATACTTTTTCTTGTGTCATTCCACTTTATTACACATAACTTTATTTATGGACTTTAATGTTGTGAATTCTTTATATTTCCAGAGTTCTTGAGTTAATACTGATGTCTGGTGAAAATTTCATGTGAATAACATCATTGGAAATATATTTACTGAAAAAAATGTTGACACGTCCAATACTTATTTCCCCCACTGTAGAACGGGGAGAACAAACTCTGCGCACACAGGGTGGAGACAGACGTCATTACATTTAGTAATTACAGTAATTGCTTCGAGTCATTGTACCAGATATCTGGAATTTTGTTATTTGTGCATGAGGTGTAACCATAATCTGTGCTAGCTGATAGTAATTACAGATTAGGAACACCAGCCAGTAACCTATAACATCAACAAATTCTACACTTCTATACTCATGGTCATTGACATGAAACAAGATAAAACACTAATTTGGGCATCCCTCTTTATATCAGTTCTCAGATCTTTTCAGCACCCGTACGAATTGCATATATATGCAATGCAATATCCATATATGCAAATGAGATGCCTAATGTAACTACAGCTGGCACAGATAATGGTTACACCTCATGCCAAAATAACTTCACAACAAAATTCCAGGAAGGACTTAAGATATCAAATCAGATACTATAGGTGTGGTTGTGGCTCAGGTGGTTGAGCGGGTTGTCCACTAATTCACTAATCGTAGGGTTGGTCGTTCGATTCCCGGCCCACATAACTCCACATGCCGAAGTGTCCTTGGGCAAGACACTGAACCCAAAGTTGCTCCCGATGGCAAGTTAGCGCCTTGCATGGCAGCTCTGCTACCATTGGTGTGTGAGTGTCCTTGTGATTGGGTGAATGAGACACAATGTAAAGCGCTATATAAGTGCGCCATTTACCATTTACTATAGCTAGAATCTGATGCATTTACTAGAAGCAATTACTGTAATTACAAAATTGAATGACTATATCCTGAGTCATGTTGCTTTTTTTCATTTCAGGACATTAACCTGGACGGTGAAGATGCTGAATTTTACGTCAATCTCAAATATTCTGCTAAACGTAGACCCAAATGCGATTGCTTTTATGATTACATAAATAATAACTAATTAAGTGCCATCTCCTCCATCACAGAAGCACTACCTGCACAGTGCTGCTTCAGTTAAGCCCATGTAGACCCGTGTTCGATCCGGCAGCTCCTACATCAGAAAAGCAGTAACAGCACATTATGAGTTCAACTAATCGGGGAGGCGAAGAGAGTGGGTGAGTGAGAGACCAAACCGGATTTCATTATTTATTTCATTATTGATTTCATTAATTATTTACGGAGAAGTTTATGAAGTAGGACGGATAAGAAGTGAAATATCTTCTAGTAACCTCCGACAATATCTCTGGAATTTGTTATGCACTGCTCTAGCACTAATTTGTCTCTGTAGGAAAGGTCTGTGCTTGGACGATGCCACACTGCCACCTGGAGATGATATTGTACATTACAGCTCCTCCATACTCTTCTCTGAAATTTGCCAGGAGGAGATGATGGGCAATGTCACATGGTATGATGTCATATTTACTCATTTTACTGTACAACTATGATATTCTGGTTTGGTTAGAAATGTTTCTCAAGACCTTCAAATTCCAAAATTATTCTAAGTTATGGGTGGTATTTAGAGCACTCATATGTAGAGAGTAGGAATTCTGGATACTGATTGGTATACTAACTTGACCCCGGAGTAACCGGAGTAAACCCCTGAAGCACAGAGAGAACACGCAAACTCTGCGCACACAGGGCAGAGGCGGAGGCAGATGTCATTAAATTTAGTAATTACAGTAATTGCTTTTAGTCATTGTACCAGACATGCGATCTGACCTCACACAGTGCTAATTAGCTAATGAGTTTAATCAGGGGCGTTGTTTAGACTAACAGTGACAAATAACACACTATATTGTAATGTTCCTATAATATATATATTCTCTCTCTCTCCCTCCCGCTCTGTCTTATAATCCACTAGATGCAACTAAACCATCATTCCACAGTGAGTATATACATGCACGCACACACACAGACCATTTAATTGAAAAGATTTCCTCTGTTTAGGTCATTTTTTCGGTATTTATAATGTATATAAATAGACACACATAAATGGTATACCCTTCCTCATACCCTTCCTCATACTGCTCATACTTTCTGCTCCTTTAATATGAAGTCCATTCAATGAGTCATTTGGTAGAAAGAGAAAAAGCTACTGTGAAGTTTTTGGAGGCTACAATGAACAGATAACTTAAGGCTTGTAAATGAGCGCCTTCAGCAGTGTCACTAAACTTTTGGTCCTGGTTACAAATAAATAGGAAATTCCTTCCTCTAAATTGTGTAATAGTTTCACCCTAGCCTTCGCAGATTATTCTATGAAACCAGCTACAGCTAACGTCTTGATTAACCCTTGGTGCAAGTTTAACATTTGATTCCCATATAGATTTTCCTCACGTACACTCTAGCTGGAAAGTGATGTCATCAGATATAATGGTGTCACTTAACATAGTGTCATTTCTGGTAATTAGCTGATTATCTATCACACAGTATCTCTAACCATTATTCCTTTTCTTTTCTTTTCTTTTTAAAGTGCCCAAGGTCAAGTACTGGCTTTACTGCTACATGAAAGCTGTACAATTCCACCTTTTCAGACCGGTCCGAACCTGCAATTTAATAGCACAGTCACACCCCTCCCACGAATACAACATCCTCCCTCCCTCGTTAATGTTGCGTTCAACATCACAATAGCAACATAAATATTGCCACAGCCGGACATGACAGGACTGCAAGAAAAGTCTACACAATAAAATCCAACACTGGCAGATGGGACACAAGAAACCACAACAGCGTCAGTGTCTGCCAGCGACACGACAGAATCATAACGTTACAGGACCAAAAACACCACACTATACATTACAAATACATCATCATCATCATCATCATCACTACGTATCTGAACAGAATCAAACACCACACTATACATTACAAATACATCATCATCATCACTACGTATCTGAACAGAATCAAACACCACACGAGACATAACAAATACAACATCGACATCGCTCCGTAGAAAGATCAAATCAAACACCACATGACGCCAGCCTACGTCCTTTCCATGAAAGCTTCAGCATATCCTGAGCACCTAACAGCTGAAGCTTACTGTAAATCCAGTGGATCACTTTCAGATCTCCTCTAAACTCAGGAACCGAGTTCCAGAGAACTTTGGGAATACAAAAACTGTAGATGTTTTGTTTGAAGTTTTGAAATGTGAAAATTTAGCTTATTTAACATATTTCTAATGAATTTAGTTTTCTATGTATGTTTATATTTAATGCGCTTGATCACAAATATTTAAATGTTTTATTTAACATACTTATTTAACTCACACTTCTTGCATCGTTTATCTTGTTAATATTTCCCTGATTTGTAGTAATTCTCATGAATGTATAGTTTCACAATTAGATTTCTGATTTATAAATGTTACATTATTAATAAAATCAATGTATTATTATTATTAATTGAAGAATTGTTTCACTAATGGACTTTATCATAAATACTGATTTTTTTTTTTTTTAAATTGGTGTACAAATAAACTATATCTACACAAACTCTCAGTGGCCATTTTATCAGGTACATCCACCGTTTAGGATCACTTTTTAATTAAAATGACAGATCTAAATGATAAATATTTATTAAAATAAACATTAAGATTGTCAGTCCTATAAAGAACTGTACACACACCATAAACAGTGCAGTCCTAACAGCTGATAACTGAGCTGATGAAGGCACATGATATGAACATGAACATGCAAATATGTTGGGAATAAAGCATTGTTGTGCTGTAATAGAAAAATAAGCAATGACAGGATGGTGTGATGAAGTGGAGATACCATTTCCACCTTGAATTCGAGTATTGTCCACGGTGTTTTGTTCCTTATTAAAGAAAAGCAACAACGCATACTTTTTATCTGTTTATAGTTACATTTAAAATCAATAGCGTAGTTCCTGTTCACGCTTTACATCTTATCAGCTTCTTTCAAGCGTAAACTCTTCTGTCCTGAAGATGTTGGAAAAATTACAGCTTTACCACTGACACTGGAGACTCCTTCTATAAATGTTAAGTAAACTTTACCACATCAGTGAAGTCCCTGTATGAGGGCATTGATATAGAGTAAATCCTTGATCTGCTGTCTGGGCTGTTGTAATAAAAAATAAATCAACACCTTCTAACCAATCAGAATCGAGAAGTCAAGAGCGCTGTAGTATAAAATTAATTAACAACGGACTTTATAAGGTTTATAAGGCCTAATTACGTGTGGATGGTGAAGTTGTTTCTCTTCCAGTTTCAACAATGTCAGAGCCACAGGCATGTGGAACAATAGATTTACTGACAATCCAGCCTCAGGGGGAAAAGTATTCAAATCAATATTTTTTTATTTTGTTGTGATTTTATGAATATATTAATGCAAATCCTACAATGCATGTCACACAGTGTATGTAAAAGTGTATAGCATGTAAATAAAGAATTTAGGTTTAGTAATTAGCACGTATTTTCCACGTCTCTTCCTCAAAAATAAACATGAAAAAAATCCACATTTTTTTAATTTTTATATCTCAGTTAAATCCGGCAATCAGTGACATGATTCACATTTACCCCCCTGTCTTGGTAAGACTCACGGACTCATAAGAGACTCATAAGAACATCAACAAACCAGGAAGAGATGTACGGCAGTAAACATGAATACATAAAAATAAACCCAGAGATGCTAAACCGGTCTGCACACCTCCATACCATCTCACATGTGCCAGGGACATCAAAAGCATCTGAACATTATGTCCTCTGGATCTTTTATTGGCTCCGTCACCTCGCTAAAGATCTCACTTTTCTTCACAATCTTTACGGATCACGCTCTTTTATCCACATGTTTCATCACAGCTCCATGTACTTGCTCTATGTAACTATCTTTGAGTTGTCCTCGTTCCAGTCTGATCTCCTTGCACAAAAACACAACACCACAAAGCCCAGAGATTAATATGTGCTCTTTGTAATCCTCACAAACAATGATTGGGTTAAATTTTTTGGCAGCCACTGCACGGACATCCTGGAACTGCTCGGATCCTGACCACATCCTGATCCTGATCCCAGAGACTTGGATGCAGGAACAGTCGCTGCATGAGCTCCTTCATCTTATTAAATCCACCACAGAGGCACCAAAATCTCTTGGAACCACAGTGATGAGGAGCACAAAAGTGTTTTGGTTGTAGGTAAGATCAAAGATAAATATAAAGGTTGCATTGATGGAAAGTTTAGTAATTACTGAGAGAAATTATTAAAATACAAAATTTCTGTTTATCTTTAATTTATTTATTCATTTTCATATGGTTCATTTACATGTGATTCATTTACATGTGATTCATTTACGTCTGAATTACCCCACCCCCCCACCCCCCAGTAACTGTTTCTACATGTCTACATACATTCCCCTCCGAAACTATTGGAACAGCAAGGCCAATTCAGTTGTTTTTGCTGTAGACTGAAGATGACATTTGGGTTTGAGATCAAAATATAAATTTAGAATTTCAGCTTTTAGTTCCTCGTATTTATATGCAGATGTGTTACACGACATAGAACATAGTACCTTTGTGCACAGGTGTGTCCTGTTAGAGTGATTGCTTAAACAATAAATAGCTCTGAACTTGTACTCTTGATTTAAGCCTTCAGGTTCACCTGTGAAGACTGCATTTGTTGTTAAACCAGCATAAAGATCAGAGAGCTGTCTATGGGTCTTCATGTGATGTCTACATCACCAATAACCTCCACAGGGCAGGGGTGAAGGTCTCACAATCCACCGTTCAAAGAAGACTTCCGGAGCAGGAATGTAGATTCACAAGATTCAAACCACTCATCAGCAGTAAGCATCAGAATTCATAAAGAAATACAGAGATGATCCACACACGTTCTGGAACAATCTCACTAATCTGTATTGATGATGGAATGGAACTCTTGTGTGTGTGTGTATACATATTTTTCCACCACTTTGTTATTTTAATATTCATAGTAACTATCACATATTAAAATAGTGACCAGCATATATTTAAATATATATATATATATATATATATATATATATATATATATATATATATATATATATATGTTATATAACAAATATTTATAAATATCTTTCATTCTTATCATTCGAATCATTTTATGCTGATGATGCCACTATCCACTGGCGTGAATAGTTTGCTTTCTGATTATCCATGCCCTCATAAAGGATCTGATCTTTATGTTAATAGAATGTATTTCTGGGAATATGCAGTTAGTGGTAATATTGGTATTTATTATTATTATTATTATTATTATTATTATTATAGTTTCTGCTCATTCTCAGTCACACAGTCATATATAAAATATCTGATCTGAAGAACCCACGCCAGGTTTGGGGAGGGTGTGTCCGGTTCTCATCCTGCTGACAGAAACCTCTGGTGAAGGAGCAGCAGATTTGTAATGTTCTGCTGCTCCACCTGCGGCTGTGACTCACGTTACAGACGCAACGAGCGCGAGACAGATATTTGCGTTTAGACGGGCGCGTTTTACTGCACGAGACGAAAACGAACCGCACTTTCGGTCCACCCGAACGAGTTTTGTCGGCCCGAGTGAGTGGAGCACATGAAGAACCGCGGAGGGTTCTCCCGGAACAGGGGCGCGCGCGCTGTTCTCACGACGTAGGATGTGCGACTTTGATGAAGGACAAATGCGGCACCAGGTGAGCGCGAGCGGGGTTCAGACACTGTAAAGTAAAGTAAAGTAATTAAAGTACACTGAGACATACAGGTACCGAACTTTCCTTGTTACTGAGATGGAACTATCAAGGCTGCACCTTTAGTACCTTTAGCGTGTATGTTTTAACCTGAAAGATGCATGTAGTGTACCCTTAAAGCTTTAAAAACTAATTTGTTTAATGTACACTATATCCACTTTTCCAGATGAGATTTACATATTGAAGATACAGAAGGTTTAATAATGATGGTCTGTAATGGTACAGCTTGGTAATTTGTGTTTTTCTGCTGTACTTTTCCTTGCCTCTGGCATGGTACTGTCAAGGGGTCAAGGGTACATATTTAGCATCTTCAGTAAGTTATTAGCTTTTTATTAAAGCTAATTATGTACCATAAATCCTTTCTAAAGCTCACTATATATACAGTTCCAGGTGGTGTTTTTATGTATTCAGGACTTGACTAAGAAAGGTACAGTTTAGTACTAGATTCTTTTATAAAGTGTATAAGTATGTACTACGTTTTTATTTACCAGCAGGAGAAGTAAGAGTGCTCTAAAGGTAGACAGGAGGCTCAAGGAGATTCTCTGGAACCAAAAGTTCTACTAGTTCCCCCACAAGTTGTATGCCTTGTACGTCTGTATATAATCTACTATACATGAGGAATACAGGTACCAAACATTCCCTGTAATTTTATCATCAAGGTGGCATCTTTTGTATCTTTAGTGTGTATCTTTTACCTACATATAATAGTATCTATACCTAATGTGTATCTTTATACTTACACTAGTACCACACTATACCTTTCTTTGTTGCTGGTTTGTGTACCATCAAGGGTATCAAGGTATCTTTTGTACCTTTTAATATGCATCACACACCTGGAAAGCAATAGCTCATAGCATACCTTTAAAAAAATATTTAAGGAGTGTAACTGCACTGTAATTCATTTTTAGAGCTTTAAATGTATACTACATGCACATTTCTACGTAAAAGATACACACTGAACGAAAGGTACTAAAAGAAGTACCCTTGATGGTAACGCTGCATGGACTGTGTGTAGTCTCGGGGGGGATGTACCAAAGTGTATCTTTGCTTTTCCCTTTTTTGTTCCTTTTGTACCTTTAATAGCCTACATACTGTACATTTCACCTGGAAAGGTGGATTGTACCTTTAAAAATAAATCATTTAAAGCACATAATTGGACCGTAATTAGTTTTTAGAGTACAATCTTTCTTAAAGGTGGATATATGGATGTTTCTAAGTAAAACATTGACGGTACAAAAAAGTGTACCCTTGTTGACAGTACCACCCCAGCAGCAAGGAAAGGAACTAAACTGTACAAGTTGAAATGTTGACCACTGGGGTTGAACCTTCATTAAAATAACATCATAGAACTCGGTGCTAGAAATAAAGGTACCAAACTGCCCTCGTGCGGTACCATCAAGGGGACATCTTTTGTATTTTTAGAATGTATGTAAGTCACACAGACGCTTCGATTTAATCCTCGGCTTACACTGGAACGCTTACTCATCTTGTCTTTCATAAACAAAATCACCTAAATAGTCCTGACGCACCAGTTCCACCAGTTTAGCACGGCACACTGATTCCTTCACACGGTCACATACACACCCTTTTTTAGAACGTTCGGTTTGAAGTTCCTGACACCAAACAGCAGTCATGTCGTGTTCTTCTTTTTCCACTTACATCAGTTTACATTCAGCTCTCACGTAACACAAATGTTACTCACCAACTGGGATTCAATTTGCATTCACCTTTAATGGGGAAAATGTACCTTTTCCCAGGAACTATACCGGAAATACGTATAAATATAAATTTGGTTAATAGTTAATGCTGAAGCTAAATCCACTAAAATCAAGAACAGAAAACAGCAAGAGCGTCAGGTCCTACCCGGTAAATGTCCAAATAAATAAATAAATGTTTAAATAAATGTGTGAATTAACAAATAAATATTAAAATAAAACGTTAAAACGTCTAAATGTCTACATAAATGAATTAAATAATTTTAAAAAATACAAAGAACAAAACAAACATCTGCAAAAATGACTGCTTTCTTGCGATGCCTCTAGGTAAGGCATAAACCCTGTGGATGGATGGAGAGAGTTTCCATCAGAGAGTTGATTATTTTCCTATAACAGAATGTCCCCAAGTTCCCTACACCACAGCAATTTAAAAACAACTGCAATTTTTTATTTGTTAAAGAACAACATGTATATGGCGACGATGTTATACATGGTAAGCTCTGCCCCGGCCATATAATTTATAATCGGCAAAAAGTACTTCTTATACATCAGGAACAATGTATTTCACCTGAGCATGACAGCTACGTGAAAGATTTGTTAAGCAAAGCAAACCAACTTCCTGTAAGTCATTGAGAGACAGACTGAATTTGAATAATATATTTATTTTCAAAAGGTTACAAACAAAAACCTGTTATTGAACCTGTTATAAAACCAGCAGCATCTCCCTGTAACACTCACGAAAAAATAAAATAAAAAAAGATCAGCTGCTGTTTCAAACTCTTTTGTAAATAGAGAGAGAAAGGAAACATGAGAAGGAAAGGATATGAGCCAGAATGATGGAAAGTGCTTCTGGCTATTTGGAGATGATATTCGTCACACTGCAGGGTGCTTTCAATGCGTTCTTCTCCACTAAACTGCAGCCCACCTCAGTGAACATAAAATGGTGCAGTTTTTATTTTTTTTTAAATCCACTTTCCTTCAAAGACACATCTTTCCCTCGAGTCCACCCGACAAAAAAATAGAGTTTATAAACAAGGTCATGAAGGTTTTTGTAACAAAGAGAAAAGATCTCATGAATTCTGCATCGTGATTAGTCAGAAGCCCTGACAGTAGTACAGCTGCAAATCAGAGGTTTAATTATATTTATAATAATTATCACACTCGTTCTAATACGTTATTATTTCTACAGTAACAGCTCCTTCATGGGGACTTGTATAATCCTTGACATGGTGTTGATATAAGTTTTCCTTTTTCTTTCCTGAAGTAAGGAGATGTTTAAGTAACAGTTATGGAAGGAGTCTCCAGTGTCAGAACTTTGTAACAGTCAGGGGTAAAGCTGTAAATTTAAGTTTTTCGACATCTTTTACGCTTCTTTGTGGTTTCTCAGTAACATGACAAGCTGTGTTGTTGTTTTTTTGTCTTATTAACTTTAAGAGAGAGAATAGAGAGAGGGATGGTGAGGTAACGACTGTTTATAGCTGCTATAACGTAAATGAGAACAGGAACTTCAGGAATTTCATGGACGTTCCACAACATTAAATATAACTATAATCGCATAAAACATACCATGTGAAGTTCGTTAATATATATAAAGATATAACGATATAACGATTTTTAAGTCTAATTGTTGGAAAATTGCTGTGGTGTAAGAGGAATAAACCACTTTTAGACATGCTGTTGTGGGGAAATAATAAACTTGCGTGGTCACAGCACCAAACAACAGTGTTTTGGGGTTTTTTTTACTAAATCTAAAAAATCTAAATCTTTTACTAATCTAAAAAGTTGCTTAATATTTATTAAGTTATTAGACAGTGCATACAATTTTTATGACTGACATATTTGTCTCTCTTACAGAAGGATGCCTCAAAAATACAGAAAGCTTTTTTCCGGACGAGAGAGGACGTCCACTTATCTCCTCAGCCTTTGGATTCTGATCCCTCTATTAACTCAAGGTACAAACGCAAAATCTATGCGATTAGAAAACGAACGCGAACGCGAACGCGCATTCTGATCTTTAACGCCAGTCTAAAAATGTCTCATTCTCTTGCAGAGAGATAAATATGATAACAAATAACAAGCAGATTAACAATACAGCTATTTAAAGATATGAAGATATCTTTGAACGGTTATGAATTTTGGCACATGTTCCCACGCTAAGGAAGAAAAGATTAATCTGTTTCTGCCATCTCGGAAAGAATCCGTGTATTTTATAAAATACGTAAAAGAACACATCCTGGGTTTAGCTTTGAACCTTTTCTGATAAACATCAGTCTGGAATTTGGTGTAACATGACCAAAACCTAATGTGCACACCACATCATCACACACACCTACACTGAAATTCTTTAGACATGTTGCAACAATGGAATTTGTTACCATAGCGACAAGGATTATGAAAAAAACATGGCTGTCATTTTAAAGCTCTCCAGCTTTCACAGTTAAATAGCACTGGAGGTGTGTGGTGAGCGTGGACTGAAGGTGGACTGAAGGCCTGAGATGCTTTGAGTTGAGACAAGCATTAATGTAGAAAACAGAAGCATTAACCGATTGAAGAACCCTTTGAGGAACTGTTCCAACGGAGTGTCTAGGGTCTAGCTTTCAATTCTGTTCCGTAAGTGAAATTTTTCTGCCGAAACCATTAAGGTCTGAGACATGCCATCGTTTGATATGTGGTAAATGTGGTCCAGGAAGCGTACAGATCTCTGGGATTTATTTAATTTGTTTAATCTCACATTGGCTAGCAGAGGTGAGAACGTGGCATTGCTATGGTTAACCAAGGAAATTAATCTGGTATTAAGCAGCAAACTTTTATCCTATAATCTTTTCACTGGGCTGGAATTACGTGAGATCAGATGATTACGTGTGATCCTGGTGTGATATGTTTATGAAGAAAAAACAGTTCTTCAGTGAGCTGCTGACCTTAAGCAGATAGCTATGTGTGAGTTATAATAGACAGTGTGTTGACTGAGGAACAGAAGGAGCAACTCTTCTCGTGATAAGAAGAACTGTTGCGTTTTCCCAGAAAGGCCACGCCCACGTCTTCTCGTATTCGGCTGTTTTGCCGGGTGGATTTTATTGGCCTCTGGTGTTATCGCTGCTTTATATCATCATTCCTTCTGAGAGACACCAACAGCCAGTGACCATAGTTCAAGGAACAGAGAGACCGTGTTATCATTAAAGCGCCGAGCATTTCATACACACAAACGCAAACACAGGCACGCCCACATGCAGACCTTTTTTGCATACAATTCTCATCCTATGTCTTTCAATCACGAGCTTAACAAAACATTGCATGTCATGGCGGTTCATTGCTGTCATACAATTATTATAAGCACAAGGAAGACAGTAGAATTAAGACGGTGGAATGCAGTCTGAGCCGCTGTGGCAGCCCACATGCTTAGAAATGTGAGCGAGAAATTCATTCTGATTGTTGCACAGATGTTATTATCATGATCAGAAATGGGTGACGTGCCACAACATCGGAGGAACATTCAGAATCCGACCAGTTATTTCAGAAATTCGTAATTTCTGCAGCGTTCTGAGATCCAGACGCAAACAAAGCCTTGAAATGCCGGTTTTATTTCTTACAAATGGTTTATTTCACCTCAAATGTTTTGGAATGCCTGTATTTTAGCATTTTTATTTAACAAGCTTCATCTTAAACACTCAAAATACGGATATCTTGACAAGGAAGCTGAGCGGACGGAGAAATTATTATCATTAAATGTTTAGTTCTAATCTAATCGTTCCCTTGATAAAGCACTTATTGAGAGTTTAGAGACTCACAAAGTTTTCGATTTCTTTATTTAATTTGGTATACAACTTTTTATAATGTATGTATATTTAAAAAACAAACAGCTAATTAAATACTATACTAGAGATAAGGAATTAGCCGATAGCAAGACTCCTGAGAACAAAAGCACCAAAGGCCAAAATAACACGTCAGCTTTGTTGTTTGCTTTAATGAAACGGAAAATTTGGGGCGTGTCTACTAAAAAGTGCAATATATGTTCATGACGGCGGTGTCTATGTAAATAAATTAATTTATCTAATGAACTATGATGCAAAGTCATCTCAGCAAGTGAAAATATCTTGAATATAGTCAAATTCATCTAGTATTTCTTATTATAAGATTACAATAAACCAAATATAAGATCATGGAACCTATTTCTAGACTCATTGAAATGATTAATTATTATTAAAATTATTCGATTGGCCGCCAATTTAGCTTCTTTCTAGAAATAAACACTTAAAATGAGAAAATTATTTCAAACTTCAAATGAGTACAGAAGACTTGAAATAGGTTTAATAATCTTATATTTGGTTTATTGTGCTCTAATAATAAGAAATGCTCGATAAATCTGACTATATTTAAGGTATTTCTACTTACTATGATGTCATGTTTTTGCAATGTACAGTGACTGGATGCACAAATTAATACAACTAAAAGGCAGGTATTACATTTGCATAAACAATTTTCTACTATTTACTGTAAAGACAAAAAAAGATCATTATTCTGTTATTGTTTCTGAAGGGTGAAGGTCTGTCTCAGTGTTTTAAAATAGTGAGAAGATTCTTAAAATGTTTGTTCAATTTCAATTCAGTTCAATTTTATTTGTATAGCGCTTTTTACAATAGACATTGTTTCAAAGCAGCTTTACAGAAATATCAACACGGTATACAGATATTAAAGTTGCGAATTTATCCCAACTGAGCAAGCCACTGAGTGGCGATGGTGGCAAGGAAAAACTCCCTAAGATGTTTTAAGAGGAAGAAACCTTGAGAGGAACCTGACTCAGAAGGGAACCCATCCTCATCTGGGTAACAATAGATATTGTGAAAAAGTTCATTATTGACTTATATGAAGTCTGTATGGTCTTAGAAGCAGTCGTAGTCCCAGCAGTCTGGAATTGGAGTAGATTAGAGCTCCATCCAGAGGCAGGACATCCGAAACGGATCAGGATCTCTACTATCTCCATAAAATCGTGTGTGGCTCGGCAGAAGGAGAGAGGGAGAGAAAAGATTATTAGGACAGGGAATTAGCATAATAGAAAGTCTAGTCAGGGTAGACTTGAGTAAACAAATACTTTTTAAGCCTAGACTTAAACACTGAGACTGTGTCTGAGTCCCGAACACTAATTGGAAGACTGTTCCATAACAGTGGGGCGCTATAAGAGAAAGATCTTCCCCCTGCTATAGCCTTCACTATTCTAGGTACCGTCAAAAAGCCTGCATCTTTTGATCTAAATAGGCGTGGCGGATCATAGAAAACCAAAAGGTTGCTTATATACCGTGGTGCGAGACCGTTTAGGGCTTTATAAGTTAATAAAAGTATTTTATAATCAATGCGAGATTTCACTGGGAGCCAATGCAGTGTGGATAAGATCGGGGTGATGTGGTCGTATCTTCTAGTTAGGACTCTAGCAGCTGCATTCTGGACTAACTGGAGTTTGTTTATGTTCCTACTGGAACATCCAGCCAGTAAGGCATTACAGTAATCTAATCTAGAGGTGACGAATGCATGAACTAGTATTTCTGCATCATGTAGTGACAATATATTTCTTATCTTAGAAATATTTCTGAGATGAAAGAAGGCTATCCTAGTAATATTATCTACATGAGCATCAAATGATAGGCTGGAGTCAATAATCACTCCAAGGTGTTTTACTACTGTACATGATGGAACAGAAAGTCCATCCAGAGTAACCATGTGATCAGAAAGCTTATTTCTAGCCACACGTGGTCCTAATACAAGTATTTCTGTTTTATCAGAATTAAGTAAAAGGAAGTTAGTTAACATCCAACGTCTAATGTCCTTTACACAATTCTCAATTTTACTAAGCTGCTGTCTGTCCTCTGGCTTTGCTGAAACATACAACTGAGTATCATCAGCATAACAGTGGAAGCTAATTCCATGTTTACGAATAATTTGACCCAGAGGTAGCATATATAAAGTAAAAAGCAGTGGGCCTAAAACAGAACCCTGTGGAACTCCAAAGGTAACCTCGGTATGTGTGGAGAAGTCTCCATTTACATCTACGAATTGATAACGATCGGTCAGATAAGACCTGAGCCAGGAGAGGACTATTCCCTTAATGCCAACAACATTTTCTAATCTATGAAGGAGAATAGTATGATCTATAGTATCAAAAGCTGCACTAAGGTCGAGTAACACAAGCAGCGAGACACAACCCTGATCAGAGGCCAGTAGTAGGTCATTTACTACTTTAACTAACCCTGTCTCTGTGCTATGATGAAGTCTAAATCCTGACTGATACATTTCATAAATGTTATTCCTATGTAAGTACGAGCATAACTGCTTTGCTACAACCTTTTCTAAGATCTTAAAGATCTTAGTTTGTTGAATTCTGGATTTTGATTGGTCAGAAGGTTTGGACATTAGTTGTAGCTGAAATACAGACTCATTCTCCCATTTCAACATGACACCCAGAAATTAATTTTCCCATCTAGTCAGCACTAGAGTCTCACAGAAAGTTAGCAACCCTGTTGACACTTCTTAATAATCCGTTCGTTCTAACCCTGACATTTTTTTTGTAGTAGCATCTATCTTAGCCTGGTTGCCACCTGCAGCGATAATCAGAGACATATAAAGAATATATTTTGATCTCACTGTGATCTCCGCTCTGGAAATACGTTCTTACTCTGACGTTAGTTTAGATTACAGGTAGAATTAATCCCCCACCTCTCACCTCATCGTGGTTACAGAAGATCTGTGGTTAGTGTTTGTATACAACCGCAGGGCGAGTCCTGAGATGTGGGAGGAGATCAGGGCTATTTTTAGGCTAATTGACATTTCCACCCTATTGTAGTGCGTTTAGTGAAGAACGCAAAGAGACATTAAGCAAATGAACTAAATAAAGTTGAAGGTCATATTAAATTTTGACTAATTGCTAATTGAAAATAAACAAACTGCACCATAATAATGCAAAAGGAAATCAGCATTCCAGAGAACCTTTAAAAAAAAAATAGCTTCAGTTATTTTAGCGAAACAAGGTTTGAACTGGACTTAAACTATGTAATGCTAGTCTAGCTAGCTATCTAATATTTCCTAGCTAGTCTGATATTTTACATATATAACCCACGTTATATATTTCTTTCTTTATTTCCTTCCTCCTTGTCGGATTATCATTGTTCATTTTTAACAAGTTCGTAGTGTATAACCTGATATTTTATGTTTGTGCTTAGCTGAACTGAACAAGGTTTTTTTTAATCATTTTGACGCTTTCACATTGGCAATAAAAGATTAAAAACACAGTATAACTATAACTATAATATATGTATATATCTAACTAGAAAATTGTAGCAGCCCCTTTTACAGTAGTTTATTACTACCAGTAAGTTCTCCTATAAAAATAATCCATACAGTCTGCTATTAGTGTAAATAAATATTACTGTAATACAGCTTTAAATATTTCAAAAGTTAAGTTTTGTTTAAAAAACAACAACAACATAGCTTCAGTTATTTTAGCAAAACAAGGTTTGCATGAATTACAGTGATGATCCAGCTATAATTGACTTTATATTTACAAGAGAATTGTTTTTAAGGTGGGTGAACATTCTAAAGAGACGTTCCCAACCAGAGGAGCGCAGAGTCCTGGAGAAACCGGAAAAACTACTCGCTATGTCATCATGTTTTTTTCTGATAATACGTTTCTATTACCTTTTGAACAAAAGTTCCGAAATGTTTCTCAGGAACATATTTAATAATAATAATAATAATAATAATCATAATAATTATATATATATATATATATATATATATATATATATGTGTGTGTGTGTGTGTGTGTGTGTGTGTATATATAGAAGAGAAAGAAAAGAATAGAAACTGTGCGAGATTAGATCTCATAACTTCCTCAGCATTTCAAATACAGCATTTTATCTCCTTTCCACAGATTTACATGCACATTTACATTTATTCATTTAGCAGACGCGTTTATCCAAAGCGACTTACAAATGAGAAAATACAAGCAAAGCAATATATCAAGCAGAGAACAATACAAGTAGTGTTACCATACAAGATCCATTAATTGAGTTCCAGAAGAAGCAAAGTGCAGAGTAGAGGTGTAAGTGCAATAATTTTTATTTATTTATTTGTTTGTTTATTTATTTATTTTATGAGTTGGTTAGGTGTTCACAGAAGAGGTGGGTCTTTAGTTGTTTTTTGAAGATGGTGAGAGATTCTGCAGTCCAGATTGAGGTTGGAAGTTCATTCCACCACTGAGGAGCAGTTAGTGTGAAGGTTCTGGAAAGGGACCTTGAACCACGCTGAGTAGGCACTACTAAGCGTCGGTCGCTAATCGATCGCAGAGTGTGTGAGGGAACGTAAGCCTTCAGGAGAGAGTTGAGGTAGGAGGTGTTGTTCCAGATAAGGTCTTGTAGGGGAGCATCAAGGCCTTGAATTTGATGCAGGCGGCTACAGGAAGCCAGTGGAGGGAGATGAAGAGGGGTGTGACATGGGTTCTCTTGGACTGGTTGAAGACGAGGCGTGCTGCAGCGTTCTGAATCATCTGAAGGGGTTTGATGGAGCTGGCCGGGAGGCCCGAAAGTAGTGAGTTGCAGTAGTCCAGTTTTGAGATAACAAGAGCCTGGACTAGTATCTGTGTAGCCTGTTCGTTGAGGTAAGGTCTGATTTTCTTGATGTTGTACAGGTTGAACCTACAGGACCGTGCAGTTGTTGAGATGTGGTCTGTAAAGGTCAAGCTGTCATCAAGAATCACCCCAAGGTTCCTGGCTGTCCTGGTTGGCTTGAGTGTGGTTGAGCTGAGCTATACGGTGAGGTTGTGGTTGATTGAGGGACAGGCTGGGATGACGACAGCTTAAGATGGTTTTCCCTCATCCAGACTGAGATGTCCGACAGGCAAGCAGAGATGCGTGCAGAGACGGATGGATCGTCAGGCTGGAATGACAAATAGAGCTGGGTGTCGTCAGCATAGCAATGATATGAGAAGCCATGATGCCTTTCATTCTTTCTGGTTTTGTCTCTTATCCGTTCTTTGTTTGATTGTGTCTTCTCAGTGGACAGTTACTTCATGAGCGATACCAAGGCCGTGCTGCAGGGATGCACGGACCGGTGGACCCTGCAGGAAACTATACCAAAGCTCTTCCAGATGACTGTGTGTGTGGACATGCGCTTACTGACCACGGGAAAATGGAAGGCTTTCCACTACACAGCGCCTCGCTCACCGTACTATGACCTCGCACTGCAGGGTGACAGCAATGGCGTGTACGCCTGGCTCCTGGGTGTGCAACACCGCTTCCCTGTGCAGCTGCAGCTGGAACATTGGCACCAGCTGTGTCTGCGCATTGACTCATTACGTAACCGCTTCAGCCTGACCGTCAGCAGCAGTCAGAAGACATATGAGCGTACGGTGTTTGCTCACGCCATGCAACCCAATGGCAAACTACAGCTGGGATGTCAGCCCTGGGAAGTCATCTCAGGAATAAGAATGGCCACCATGGAGCTCTACATGTTCAGAATGTGGGGCGATGTGAAGGAGCATGCAGTCTGTGAGGACGGCACGATTGTAGGCTGGGAATCAAGCATGTGGAGAATCAGTCGAGCCCAGGCCCTTGTCCAGGACGACACACTTTACTGCGGTGAGCATGATAAACAGGACTATTATTGCATGCACTGTTACAAAAGCAGCCCGATAGCAAAACTGAAAATCTGCCAAAACATTCATGCCTTTTCCTAGCTAGCAAGTGATAAGATTGGTAAACCATCTCCCATGCTGGGAAGTTTTGGTATAGGATTTGCAAAATGTAAATTAGGTCATTAGACTGTGGATATATATATATATATATATATATATATATATATATATATATATATATATATATATATATATATATATATATATATATATTGCTAAAGTAAATAAAATGCAAAACACCTAACACCCAAATTCACGGATAAATGGATGGAACATCAGGATTAGATGCATGAGCATAAAAAAATTTCACCAAATATGCATTTAAAATGAACTTCAATCCAATCATCATTGATTGGATGTGTGTCATAACACACAATGTTCATGAGTCCATGGCTACCAAAGTTGGTCATATAACAGTAATATATAACATGAGGCATTTAAAATGGAAAATGAAGAATAATACAAGGTGTATATTATGCATGATATAGCAATCTGAATACCTTCTTGCTAACTAGACATATCTGACTACAGATGTAAATGCCTGTGCTTATCAGAATACAATCAGGATATAAAGAAAAGTACAGGTGAAAATGTGCAGTTTTAGTCTCTAGAACACACACACGCCTGCTTTCTGTGTCTTTCACCATTTCATTACTTTCTGTGTCTTTCACCATTTCATTACTTCATGCTACCACATTCTGCACGAAGCCATTTCATGTAGCTGCACATACAGTTAACGTATGAAATGCATGAATGTGTTGCATATTTGTGCTTTGTTTTTGTCCGGTCCAAAGCTTTCATCCATTTTTCAAAATGGATGTGATTCTTATCTTTCTGCATGGCTTTCCTGTAGGCGAACTCAGTCTTTCAGACCTTGTATGGTTGAAACGCAGTAGTGTACCGGGAAATAATGCAAATGGTAAGTGCCACTTCAACAGCATGTCATTTTAATGAGTATTGCTAATCTGTCCGTCTGTGGTCTTGGTAATACATATGTGTCCAATAAATGTTCAGAATGAGCTACTGTGTTGATATTTTAAACATTTTATAATGTGTTGTAAAGCGTGTGACATGAATGCAGTGAGGGGAAAGTGGACTTTTCTCTGCTTTCTCTGGAAAAACACACATTACAGGTGTTTATAAGCCTTCATGCCACAGTACTGCTGAATTCTGGATTCTGATTGATCAATAAGGTGTTGTCAGAAGGTCATTTTCAGCTCTGACAACAGTACAACTGCAAATCAATGTGTTATCGTTTCTATAGTAACAGCTCGGATTATAAATTGTACAGTAAAGTCGTCGATATGGTTGGAAAGGAGATTTGGATGATCTGATTATTTAACATTTGTAGAAGGCGTCTCCAGTGTCAGCACTTTGTACAGTATCAGTCAGAGGTTAAGCTGTACCTAAGGTTCTGACATCTACGGGACAGAGTTTAAGCTTTGCGGTTTCTCGTTAACAATAAACAGATCAAAAAGTAAAACATGTTCTTTAATAAATAAAATTTCTAGTCGTTGGGTTATAAGAGGAATAAAACACTTTGTGAAGTACTGTTATAGGAAAATAAACTTTGCGGTGGCAACAATAGCCACACAATCACACCACCTCATTGTTTTACTCCTTATACAATAATTTGTCGTTTCAGGTGACACATTTTTTCATTTAATGATTCCGTTTATATTTTTCTACCAGTATAAAGCTCTCTCAAACTGCTCAATCATAACCACAGTGCTTTTCTTGGAGAATAGTTCTCTCTCATGTGGAATTGTTAGTGACCTTTGAATTTCAATTCTCTCACAGATGTAATCAGAAGGAGTATCAGAAGTTCCTCCCTGATGACCGGTAAGTGTATAAACTGTTCTGACGCAGCTTAAGTTCTCTTCACATATGCATATTACCATCCTACACTAGGAATGTAACTCAATGCTGATGTCTGTATCTGTATCTATATCTGTTTAGTGTGACAAATATACATATCTGTATTGGGTTTGAGCTGGAAATGGGCATGGTCTACACCAGAAGTGTTTTTTTCCTCATTACCCCTTCAAATGTGTAATAATTGCAGAACACAACTCCTGAAATTGTAGAGTTCCTCAGCGCTTCAGTGCTTCAGAATCAGGCATAATCAGCCAGTTTATATAGATACAGGGACAGTGGTGGCTTGACGGTTAAGGCTCTGGGTTGCTAATAGGAAGGTCGGGGGTTCAAGCCCCAGCTCTGCCACTGTTGGGCCCTTGAGCAAGGGGTGCTGTATCATGGCTGTCCCTGCACTCTGACCCCAATCTCCCAATATGCTGGGATATGTGAAGAAAAAAGAATTTCGCTGTAATGTATATGTGATCAATAAAGACTCTATCATTTTCATTATACAGTATGGGCTACTAGAGCAACCCACTGATGACAGACAAATACTGTGCATCCTATTTATATCTATATTTGTATCTGTTTAGGATTCATTATCTATTCATTTCAAATTATGTGCTTGTATTTGGTTACAACCCTACTGTACACCAAGTAAACCTCAATAGAAAGTTCATCAGTTGTTGCTGTGTTTTAGTCCCTTATGTATAAGATTCTTTTAATGCCATATCCTAAACCTTAAATAGCCATGTTTCCATTCAAGCTGCGAATTTAACTTGTGCGAAAAATTGGAATATTGCATAAAACATTTGCGAATAAATCACTGTTTCTATCCCAATGAGAACAAAAGAACAAAATCATCACTTCTGGGGAAACTGCCGTAAAATATCAATACAAATGGAAGTTGCTGCAACCGGAGAAGACACTGTGGCTCTTCTTTCCAATGTATTATAAATGACTTGCACTTTCGAGCGCGCAGATGAAACGCTATCAGAAACCTCATGTTATCTTGCGAACAGAGGCGGATGCCTGATGTTTGGGAAGGGAATCATGTGAGACAGTTCTGGGAGGTAATTATTCAGAATCATTTAGATGGCAGATTTTGGCTCAGGCATTTCAGAATGACACAACCAACATTTCAGATGCTGTGCAACCGACAGAAAAGCGCACTGCCATTGCACTGTATAAGGTGGCCACATGCTCTGAATATTCACATCAGTCAGTTATCCAAAACAGGTTTTTCTGAGGCAAAGTCACATGATTTTATTTGAGGAATTTATTCTGTAAATATGTTTTCAATGTATTTTATGTGCATGTCTTCTAATCAAATAAAAAAAATGATCCACCTCAATTGAGTACATAAGTATTTTTATGCACATTCTTGTTAATGTGATATCTCAAAATTTGCAGAAAAATATGTGGATGGTAATATGGCTAATGTTGTCATTCACATTTACATTTATAGGAATGGACTTATTATTCCTATAAAACCTGTTTAAATGAAATTTTTCTTTTGTTGTTCCCTATACAGAAGCTACTACAGTCATTACTACTACTACTACAAACACAACAATTACATCATCCACTAACACTACAAATTCAAACACTAGTTCAGACCCTACAAAGACAACATCATCCACTAACACTACAAATCCAAACACTAGTTCAGACACTGCAAACACAACATCATCCACTAACACTACAAATACAACCACTTCTCCAGACACTACAAACACAACATCATCCACTAACACTACAAATACAACCACTTCTCCAGACACTACAAACACAACATCATCCGCTAACACTACAAATACAAACACTTCTCCAGACACTACAAACACATCATCCACTAACACTACAAATCCAAACACTAGTTCAGACCCTACAAACACATCATCCACTAACACTACAAATACAAATACTAGTTCAGACCCTACAAACACAACACCATCCAATAACACTACAAATCCAACCACTCCTCCAGACACTACAAACACAACATCATCCACTAACACTACAAATCCAAACATTAGTTCAGGCACTACAAACACATCATCCACTAACACTACAAATTCAAACACTAGTTTAGACCCTACAAACACAACACCATCCAATAACACTACAAATTCAACCACTCCTCCAGACACTACAAACACAACATCATCCACTAACACTACAAATTCAAACACTAGTGCAAACCCTACAAACACAACATCATCCACTAACACTACAAATTCGAACACTAGTTCAGGCACTACAAACACAACATCATCCACTAACACTACAAATTCAAACACTAGTTCAGGCACTACATACACAACATCATCCACTAACACTACAAATTCAAACACTAGTTCAGGCACTACATACACAACATCATCCACTAACACTACAAATTCAAACACTACTTCAGACTCTACAAACACAACATCATCCACTAATACTACAAATTCAAACACTAGTTCAGACAGTACAAACACAACATCATCCACTAACACTACAAATTCAAACACTAGTTCAGGCACTACATACACAACATCATCCACTAACACTACAAATTCAAACACTAGTCCAAACACTACAAACACAACATCATCCACTAACACTACAAATCCAACCACTCCTCCAGACACTACATACACAACATCATCCACTAACACTGCAAATTCAAACACCAGTTCAGGCACTACAGACACAACATCATCCACTAACACTACAAATTCAAACACTAGTTCAGACCCTACAAACACAACATCATCCACTAATACTACAAATTCAAACACTAGTTCAGACAGTACAAACACAACATCATCCACTAACACTACAAATTCAAACACTAGTTCAGGCACTACAAACACAATATCATCCACTAACACTACAAATTCAAACACTAGTCCAAACCCTACAAACACAACATCATCCACTAACACTACAAATTCAAACACTTGTTCAGGCACTACAAACACATCATCCACTAACACTACAAGTTCAAACACTAGTCCAAACCCTACAAACACAACATCATCCACTAACACTACAAGTTCAAACACTAGTTCAGGCACTAAAAACACAACATCATCCACTAACACTACAGATTCTAACACTAGTTCAGGCACTACATACACAACATCATCCACTAACACTACAAATTCAAACACTACTTCAGACTCTACAAACACAACATCATCCACTAATACTGCAAATTCAAACACTAGTTCAGACAGTACAAACACAACATCATCCACTAACACTACAAATTCAAACACTAGTTCAGGCACTACAAACACAATATCATCCGCTAACACTACGAATACAAACACTACTTCAGACACTACAAACACAACACCATCCACTAACACTACAAATACAACCACTTATCCAGACACTACAAACACATCATCCACTAACACTACAAAGTCAAACACTAGTTCAGACTCTACAAACACAACATCATCCACTAACACTACAAATTCAAACACTACTTCAGACTCTACAAACACAACATCATCCACTAATACTACAAATTCAAACACTAGTTCAGACAGTACAAACACAACATCATCCACTAACACTACAAATCCAACCACTCCTCCAGACACTACATACACAACATCATCCACTAACACTACAAATTCAAACACTAGTTCAGACCCTACAGACACAACATCATCCACTAATACTACAAATTCAAACACTAGTTCAGACAGTACAAACACAACATCATCCACTAACACTACAAATTCAAACTCTAGTTCAGGCACTACAAACACAACATCATCCACTAACACTACAAATCCAACCACTCCTCCAGACACTACATACACAACATCATCCACTAACACTACAAATTCAAACACTAGTTCAGGCACTACAGACACAACATCATCCACTAACACTACAAATTCAAACACTACTTCAGACCCTACATACACAACATCATCCACTAACACTACAAATTCAAACACTAGTTCACACCCTACATACACAACATCATCCACTAACACTACAAATTCAAACACTACTTCAGACCCTAAAAACACAACATCATCCACTAACACAACAAATTCAAACACTAGTTCAGGCACTACAAACACAACATCATCCACTAACACTACACATTCAAACACTAGTTCAGGCACTACAAACACAACATCATCCACTAACACTACAATTTCAAACACTAGTCCAAACACTACAAACACAACATCATCCACTAATACTACAAATCCAAACACTAGTTCAGGCACTACAAACACAATATCATCCACTAACACTACAAATTCAAACACTAGTCCAAACCCTACAAACACAACATCATCCACTAACACTACAAATTCAAACACTAGTTCAGGCACTACAAACACATCATCCACTAACACTACAAGTTCAAACACTAGTCCAAACCCTACAAACACAACACCATCCACTAACACTACAAGTTCAAACACTAGTTCAGGCACTACAAACACAACATCATCCACTAACACTACAGATTCTAACACTAGTTCAGGCACTACAAACGCAACACAATCCACTAACACTACAAGTTCAAACACTAGTTCAGGCACTAAAAACACAACATCATCCACTAACACTACAGATTCTAACACTAGTTCAGGCACTACATACACAACATCATCCACTAACACTACAAATTCAAACACTACTTCAGACTCTACAAACACAACATCATCCACTAATACTACAAATTCAAACACTAGTTCAGACAGTACAAACACAACATCATCCACTAACACTACAAATTCAAACACTAGTTCAGGCACTACAAACACAATATCATCCCCTAACACTACGAATACAAACACTACTTCAGACACTACAAACACAACACCATCCACTAACACTACAAATACAACCACTTATCCAGACACTACAAACACATCATCCACTAACACTACAAAGTCAAACACTAGTTCAGACACTACAAACACAACATCATCCACTAACACTACAAATTCAAACACTACTTCAGACTCTACAAACACAACATCATCCACTAATACTACAAATTCAAACACTAGTTCAGACAGTACAAACACAACATCATCCACTAACACTACAAATTCAAACACTAGTACAAACACTACAAACACAACATCATCCACTAACACTACAAATCCAACCACTCCTCCAGACACTACATACACAACATCATCCACTAACACTACAAATTCAAACACTAGTTCAGACCCTACAGACACAACATCATCCACTAATACTACAAATTCAAACACTAGTTCAGACAGTACAAACACAACATCATCCACTAACACTACAAATTCAAACTCTAGTTCAGGCACTACAAACACAGCATCATCCACTAACACTACAAATCCAACCACTCCTCCAGACACTACATACACAACATCATCCACTAACACTACAAATTCAAACACTAGTTCAGGCACTACAGACACAACATCATCCACTAACACTACAAATTCAAACACTACTTCAGACCCTACATACACAACATCATCCACTAACACTACAAATTCAAACACTAGTTCACACCCTACATACACAACATCATCCACTAACACTACAAATTCAAACACTACTTCAGACCCTAAAAACACAACATCATCCACTAACACAACAAATTCAAACACTAGTTCAGGCACTACAAACACAACATCATCCACTAACACTACACATTCAAACACTAGTTCAGGCACTACAAACACAACATCATCCACTAACACTACAAATTCAAACACTAGTCCAAACACTACAAACACAACATCATCCACTAACACTACAAATTCAAACACTAGTTCAGGCACTACAAACACAATATCATCCACTAACACTACAAATTCAAACACTAGTCCAAACCCTACAAACACAACATCATCCACTAACACTACAAATTCAAACACTAGTTCAGGCACTACAAACACATCATCCACTAACACTACAAGTTCAAACACTAGTTCAGGCACTACAAACACAACATCATCCACTAACACTACAGATTCTAACACTAGTTCAGGCACTACAAACGCAACACAATCCACTAACACTACAAATTCTAACACTAGTTCAGGCACTACAAACGCAACACAATCCACTAACACTACAAATTCAAACACTAGTTCAGACACTACAAACACAACATCATCCACTAACACTACAAATTCAAACGGTAGTTCAGACCTTACATACACAACATCATCCACTAACACTACAAATTCAAACACTACTTCAGACCCTAAAAACACAACATCATCCACTAACACTACAAATTCAAACACTAGTTCAGGCACTACATACACAACATCATCCACTAACACTACAATTTCAAACACTAGTTCAGGCACTACAAACACAACTCAGCCATTACTCACTAACACTACAAATCCAACCACATCTCCAGACATTACAAACACAACACTGACATCATCCACTAACACTACAAATCCAAACACTACTTCAGACCCTACAAACACATCATCCAATAACACTACAAATACAAACACTAGCTCAGACACTACAAACACATCATCTACTAACACTATAAATTCAAACACTAGTCCAAACCCTACAAACACAACATCATCCACTAACACTACAAATCCAAACAATAGTCGAAACCCTACAAACACAATATCATCCACTGACACTACAAATCCGAACAATAGTCGAAACCCTACAAACACAATATCATCCACTGACACTACAAATCCGAACAATAGTCGAAACCCTACAAACACAGTATCATCCACTAACACTACAAATCCGAACAATAGTCGAAATCCTATAAACACAACATCATCCACTAACAGTACAAATCCACATACTACTTCAGACCCTACAAACACATCATCCACTAACACTACAAATACTAACACTACTTCAGACCCTACAAACACAACACCATCCACTAACACTACAAATACAACCACTTATCCAGACACTACAAACACATCATCCACTAACACTACAAATACTAACACTACTTCAGACCCTACAAACACATCATCCACTAACACTACAAACACTAGTTCAGACACTACAAACACAACATCATCCACTAACACTACAAATTCAAACGGTAGTTCAGACCTTACATACACAACATCATCCACTAACACTACAAATTCAAACACTACTTCAGACCCTACAAACACATCATCCAATAACACTACAAATACAAACACTAGCTCAGACACTACAAACACATCATCTACTAACACTATAAATTCAAACACTAGTCCAAACCCTACAAACACAACATCATCCACTAACACTACAAATCCAAACAATAGTCGAAACCCTACAAACACAATATCATCCACTGACACTACAAATCCGAACAATAGTCGAAACCCTACAAACACAATATCATCCACTAACACTACAAATCCGAACAATAGTCGAAATCCTATAAACACAACATCATCCACTAACAGTACAAATCCACATACTACTTCAGACCCTACAAACACATCATCCACTAACACTACAAATACTAACACTACTTCAGACCCTACAAACACAACACCATCCACTAACACTACAAATACAACCACTTATCCAGACACTACAAACACAACACTGACATCATCCACTAACACTACAAATCCAAACACTACTTCAGACACTACAAACACAGCATCATCCACTAACACTACAAATACTAACACTACTTCAGACACTACAAACACATCATCCGCTAACACTACCAATTCAAACACTAGTCCAAACACTACAAACTCAACATCATCCACTAACACTACAAATACAAACACTAGTCCAGACACTACAAACACAACATCATCCACTAACAGTACAAATACAAACACTAGTTCAGACACTACAAACACAACATCATCCACCAACACTACAAATACAAACACCAGTTCAGACACTACAAACACATCATCCACTAACACTACAAATACAACCACTTCTCCAGACACTACAAACACAACATCATCCGCTAACACTACGAATACAAACACTACTTCAGACACTACAAACACAACACCATCCACTAACACTACAAATACAACCACTTATCCAGACACTACAAACACATCATCCACTAACACTACAAAGTCAAACACTAGTTCAGACACTACAAACTCAACATCATCCGCTAACACTACAAATACAAACACTTCTCCAGACACTACAAACACATCATCCACTAACACTACAAATACAACCACATCTCCAGACACTACAAACACAACATCATCCACTAACACTACAAATACAAACACTAGTCCAGACACTACAAACACATCATCCACTAACACTACAAATACAACCACTTCTCCAGACACTACAAACACATCATCTGCTAACACTACAAATACAAACACTTCTCCAGACACTACAAACAAAACATCATCCACTAACACTACAAATACAAACACTAGTTCAGACACTACAAACACAACATCATCCACTAGCACTACAAATACAAACACTAGTTCAGACACTACAAACACAACATCATCCACTAGCACTACAAATACAACCACTTCTCCAGACACTACAAACACAACATCATCCGCTAACACTACGAATACAAACACTACTTCAGACACTACAAACACAACACCATCCACTAACACTACAAATACAACCACTTATCCAGACACTACAAACACATCATCCACTAACACTACAAAGTCAAACACTAGTTCAGACACTACAAACACAACATCATCCACTAACACTACAAACACTTCTCCAGACACTACAAACTCAACATCATCCGCTAACACTACAAATTCAAACACTAGTCCAAACACTACAAACTCAACATCATCCGCTAACACTACAAATACAAACACTTCTCCAGACACTACAAACACATCATCCACTAACACTACAAATACAACCACTTCTCCAGACACTACAAACACAACATCATCCACTAACACTACAAATACAAACACTAGTCCAGACACTACAAACACATCATCCACTAACACTACAAATACAACCACTTCTCCAGACACTACAAACACATCATCCGCTAACACTACAAATACAAACACTTCTCCAGACACTACAAACAAAACATCCACTAACACTACAAATACAAACACTAGTTCAGACACTACAAACACAACATCATCCACTAGCACTACAAATACAAACACTAGTCCAGACACTACAAACACAACATCAGCCGCTAACACTACAAATACAAACACTTCTCCAGACACTACAAACTCAACGTCATCCGCTAACACTACAAATACAAACACTAGTTCAGACACTACAAACACATCATCAACTAGCACTACAAATACAAACACTTCTCCAGACACTACAAACTCAACATCATCCGCTAACACTACAAATACAAACACCAGTTCAGACAGTACAAACACAACATCATCCACTAACACTACAAATCCAAACACTACTTCAGACACTACAAACACAACACCATCCACTAACACTACAAATACAACCACATATCCAGACACTACAAACACAACACTGACATCATCCACTAACACTACAAATCCAAACACTACTTCAGACCCTACAAACACAACATCATCCACTAACACTACAAATACTAACACTACTTCAGACCCTACAAACACATCATCCACTAACACTACAAAGTCAAACACTAGTTCAGACACTACAAACACAACATCATCCACTAACACTACAAATCCAAACACTACTTCAGACACTACAAACACAACACCATCCACTAACACTACAAATACAACCACTTCTCCAGACACTACAAACACAACATCATCCACTAACACTACAAATACAACCACTTCTCCAGACACTACAAACACATCATCCACTAACACTACAAACACTAGTTCAGACACTACAAACACAACATCATCCACTAACACTACAAATACAAACACTACTTCAGACCCTACAACCACAACATCATCCACTAACACTACAAATACTAACACTACTTCAGACCCTACAAACACATCATCCACTAACACTACAAAGTCAAACACTAGTTCAGACACTACAAACACAACATCATCCACTAACACTACAAATCCAAACACTACTTCAGACACTACAAACACAACACCATCCACTAACACTACAAATACAAACACTTATCCAGACACTACAAACACATCATCCACTAACACTACAAATACAAACACTAGTCCAGACACTACAAACACAACATCATCCACTAACACTACAAATACAACCACTTCTCCAGACACTACAAACACAACATCATCCACTACAAATACAACCACTTCTCCAGACACTACAAACACATCATCCACTAACACTACAAACACTAGTTCAGACACTACAAACACATCATCCACTAACACTACAAATACAAACACTACTTCAGACCCTACAAACACAACATCATCCACTAACACTACAAATACAAACACTAGTTCAGACACTACAAACACATCATCCACTAACACTACAAATCCAAACACTACTTCAGACACTACAAACACAACACCATCCACTAACACTACAAATCCAAACACTACTTCAGACACTACAAACACAACACCATCCACTAACACTACAAATACAACCACTTATCCAGACGCTACAAACACATCATCCACTAACACTACAAAGTCAAACACTAGTTCAGACACTACAAACACAACATCGTCCACTAACACTACAAATACAAACACTTCTCCAGACACTACAAACTCAACATCATCCGCTAACACTACAAATACAAACACTAGTCCAGACACTGCAAACAAAACATCATCCACTAACACTACAAATACAAACACTAGTTCAGACACTACAAACACAACATCATCCACTAACAGTACAAACACAACCACTTCTCCAGACACTACAAACACAACATCATCCACTACAAATACAACCACTTCTCCAGACACTACAAACACATCATCCACTAACACTACAAACACTAGTTCAGACACTACAAACACATCATCCACTAACACTACAAATACAAACACTACTTCAGACCCTACAAACACAACATCATCCACTAACACTACAAATACAAACACTAGTTCAGACACTACAAACACATCATCCACTAACACTACAAATCCAAACACTACTTCAGACACTACAAACACAACACCATCCACTAACACTACAAATCCAAACACTACTTCAGACACTACAAACACAACACCATCCACTAACACTACAAATACAACCACTTATCCAGACGCTACAAACACATCATCCACTAACACTACAAAGTCAAACACTAGTTCAGACACTACAAACACAACATCGTCCACTAACACTACAAATACAAACACTACTTCAGACCCTACAAACACAACATCATCCACTAACACTACAAATACAAACACTTCTCCAGACACTACAAACTCAACATCATCCGCTAACACTACAAATACAAACACTAGTCCAGACACTGCAAACAAAACATCATCCACTAACACTACAAATACAAACACTAGTTCAGACACTACAAACACAACATCATCCACTAACAGTACAAACACAACCACTTCTCCAGACACTACAAACACGACATCATCCACCAACACTACAAATACAAACACTAGTCCAGACACTACAAACACAACATCATCTGCTAACACTACAAATACAACCACTTCTCCAGACACTACAAACACAACATCATCCACTAACACTACAAATACAAACACTGCAAACATGACATCAGCATCAGTCAAGGACAATACAAATTTAAACATTACTTCTGATCCTACAAACACAACAGAATCAAACACTACTCTAGGTGTTACAAACACATCGATACTGAATGTCACACATCCAAGGAACACAACAATGGCCAGCACTACAATTGACCCAAACACCACAGAATCCAACAACAGTGATCCAAACAACACAACACTAATCACATCTACAGCTACCCCACTCATCACAAAACCTAATGAAGCATCAGTCTCATACCCCACCATGACAGCATCAAACACCACTCTCGATGCCACAAACAGAAACTCCTCGTCCTATAACGTGACAGCATCAAACACCACTCCAGGTGTTACATCAACAGTGAATATAACATATCCAACAACACTGATCATGGCCACAGTTTCCCCAACTATCACACAACTAAACGGAGCATCAGGCTCATACCCTACGATGACAAAATCAAACACCACTCTCAATGTTACAGATACAACAACATTATCACCCTATAATACAACACAACCAAACACCTCAACAGTGAATGCAACAAACCCAATGACCACAACACTGAACACCACTACAGTTGCTCCAAACGTCACATTATCTACAGAAACGTCAGTCTCATCTATAACAAACATCCCATCAAACACAACACCAATTAGCCCAACCACTTCCATAATTCTGTTTAATTTCACCACAGAGCAAAACACCACGGCTTATCCGCTTAGAAACTTCACCACACCAAGTCCACTTAACGTTACACAAGCTATAACTAATACTACACTAGATATTTATCATAATTTTACAAGTCCTCTAAATACCACAGCCAGTCCCAGCAATTACACCACAGCCACTGTCAACAACGTAACCTTACTCAACACAACAATGCTTCCTAATATTACTCTAACCAACAAGACACAATCTGTAGAAATGAACACTACCAATACTACAACTACAACAGTAGCACCAAATAAGCTCACTGCGCAGACAGCAATGAATAGTGCCAACACCACCATCTCCTCCACCACCATCTCCACCACCATCTCCACCACCACCATCTCCACCACCTCCACCACCACCAGAAGCAGCAATGGAACAAATATAGCAGGTTAGTCCACTGAGTTACTTCCAATCTGTTCTGCTTGAGTCTTAGATTTTTCCCACAAAATATGATTTAAGAATTTTCAACAATGCTATAATAAATTAAGAATAATGTATAAATACCATACATAAATACCATGCATTTCAGGGAATGGATTCTTACCACTGAGGGTCTATAGTTATAGTTTATAGGTCTTATAGTTATAGTTATAGTTACTGAACCTAGAAGATAATATACCTTTAAAACTCATAATTGTGCATAATTGGACCCTAATGGCTACTTTGGTACTTTTGTGGGTACCTTGGGTAACAAAAATGTACCTGCAAAATTTTGTTTAATTTTTAATAAAGATTTCATCTTTATATGGACCATATAATTAAAAAGTTAGATTTTATTCCATGTTGCAGTTTTTTATTTTATTTCTACTGACTATTTTTCAATACAAATGATTCCTTCCACACGTTCATTTAGTGAAGTTTTCAAAATTCTTGAACACATTTTTAACCAGACAGAACCAATGGATAGAAGTTTGGTTGTCGAAAATATAGCAGTCAACTACAGTACTGTGAAAAAATATTTGCCCCATCCAGATTTCTTCTGTTTTTGTGTATATCTCATAGTAGTTTAAAATAGTTTTAGATCTTCAAACGAAATACAACCTAAAACAAAGGCAACCCGAATAAACACACAATACAGTTTTTATTTTTTTTCACTGAAGCAAATAAATGACCCAACACGTATCATCTATGTGAAAAAATAATTGCCCCCTTAAACTTAAAATCTGTTTGTGCCACCTTTAGCAGCAATAACTGCAAACCAAATGCTTTCAATATTTGGAGATCAGTCTTTCACCTACTTCTCGGACTAGGACTTACTCCTAAGCTTTGGATCTTTGTCTTGCTGCCTAATCCAGTTGTACTTGAGTTTCAACTTATGGACTGTAGACTGGTCATAGGATTTTTTTGGTAGAGAGCAGAATTCATGTTTCTGTCAATTATTGCAAGTTGTCCAGGCCCTGTAGCAGCAGAGCGTCCCCACATCATTACACTGCCACCACCATGCTTCACCGTAGGTCTGATGTTCTTTTTGTGGAATTCTGTGTTTGGTTTACGGCAGATGTAACTGGACCCCTTTATTCCAAACAGTTCCATTTTCCACTCATCAGTCCACAGAACATTCTCCCAACAGGTTTGAGGGTCATCAAAATTCACAAAATTCAGACAAGGCTTAATGTTCTTCTGGGTTATCAGTGGTTTTCACCTCACCACACTTCCATGGAAGCCATTTTTGCCCAATGTCTTTCTGATAGTGGAGTCATGAACAGTGACCTTTATTGATGCAAGACAGGCCTGCAGGTCCTTTGATGTTGTCATTGGCTCTTTTGCAACTTCCTGGATGAGTAGTTGCTGTGCTCTTGGAGAAATTTTGGAAGGTCAGCCACTTCTGGGAAGGTTCACTACTGTGCTGAGTTTTTCCATTTGGAGATAACGGCTCTCACTGTAACATGTATTATATTGAAATAAAACCGGTTATAAAAACAAACAGGAAAACAGCACCATTATGAAACCACATGCATGAGGCCCACTGTGTCTATAAGCAGCTCTTTATATAACAGTTCATTCAGTGTATTCAAACTAATGAAAGCTATATATAAATCCTGTTAGGCCACAAATCTGAATAAAAGAAGTATTTCCATAGAAACTTGGCAATAAACCTCCCCACCAACATCTCATTTTAAAAGGATAAATGGCCATCTCTTACCTCATGTTGCAGAGACCACAACAACAGTGAGCCCTCAGTCTGTGGCGAATCAGCTTCTCAACCAGTCTCAGGATGTTTCGACCCTGAACTCCTCTCAAGTGCAGAATGTAGTCAGCAAACTTGAGGATATTCTGTCAGCGCCAAGCATCAGCCTGGATGTGGGTCAGGGTGCTCTGTCTGTCGTTAACAAAATGCTCGATGCTCCTCAAGCAGCTTTGGCCACCTCATCCAACCGGTAAGACATGTCAGAAACCTCCACATTAAACAGAGGCGCTAGAGAGCAACGCAAATGATTGAGTAAAAATATATTCGAATTTGGGATGGATGGATGGATGGATGGATGCTGTAGTTTATGAATTCTTTCTTTCCAGCTTGATCAAGGTTGTGGATGAACTGGCGTTGAAACTGGTCATTCCGGACAAATCAGCAACACTAATATTGTCATCGCTTGCACTGGCGGTGACAAAAATCGACGGAAGCAACTTTGCAGGAATGTCGTTCTCCTTAAACAGCCCATCATCCATAGAGGTAAAGAGTGAGAGTTAGTTTGAATATCTAAAAAGGCATGAGTCGTTGCATTATAAAATTTAAAAGCCAGTCATGTTCCAATATCCAGTGCAGGTTAAAGTCCATTTTACCTTAATTATAAAATACTGAGTGGCGGTGGCGAAGCAATGCATAGTGGAGTTAACACACCAAGCTTGATTCATTTGTATAACAGCGTGTCCCAAAGTCTTTTATTCCTCTTCTATCAGAGTAACTGGCCAATGCTAGCAATGTTTTATTCAGTCAAAAATGATCAGTATAGTTATATTTAATAGTGTGGAATGTCCATAACGCAAGTTAGTTCCTGTTCTCACTTAAGTTATAGCAGCTATAAAGAGTTCTTTTCTTACCAGCCTATATATTTTTCTCTTTCTTAATGATAAAAAGAAAACAACAACAACAAAAAAAACACACCTGAAGTTCAGCTTTACCTCTGAGTGTTTGTGGTTGTGTGTTTCATTCCAGATGACAAGCAGGAGAAGGAGGTCTGTAGATAGTTCTTCTCTTGCGGGTTCCATCACACTCCCCGCCTCTCTGACGGACGGTCTCTCCCCAGACCAGAAGAAACAGGCATCCCGACTTCAGTTCACATTCTTCCAAAAGAGCACACTGTTTCACGTGAGGAATACTGAGAAAGAAACGTCCTATAGTAGCCATTTATATAAACAAGACCCATATCTTCTTCAACGTATAGTATGTGTTGATCATTGCAGGACAAATACACTAAACAGCAGCTGAACAGCTTCATTCTGGGGACTAGCGTTGCTAACCTGTCCATCACAGGCCTGAGAGACAACGTGGAGTTCTCTCTGAAGAATACAACCCCTATAGTGGTACATATCCACTCACTCACTCACTCACTCACTCACTCGTATAAAACATGGCACTGTTTACTGTTGGGTTTCTCATTTCTTTTCCTTCTCCTACAGGGAAATCTGACTTGTGTTTTCTGGGACTTTAAACAAAACGGTAAGATACCCGACCATCATTTAGGCCAAGCTTGTTACACTAAGGTCATTGAACCGTCAGGAAAATGGTACGAGCTGTACCATTGCTTGTAATGGTACGCTACATTCACTGTCAGGTGATAGATACGTATTTAAAGTACAAGAGCTATACAGTACTCATAAAAAATCATTATTCAACTTTAAAAAAAGACACTACGTTCACTTTCCCAGGTGAAAACAGGGAGTAAGGATGAGCAAGGGTACAAATGATGTCTCCTTGTGTGTACCAGATATACAGGCAATAGTACAGTTTGTTACCTTTTCTCCTGAAAGTGAAATGCGCATTAACATTTCATATATATTCATATATATGTTATTCATAACATATAATGTATTGTAATGTAATGTATTGTAGGCGGAGCAGGAGGTTGGAACAAAAGCGGCTGTTTTCTCCTGAACAGCACAGATAATGAGATGAAGTGCAGCTGCAACCACCTGACCAGCTTTGCAGTGCTAATGGTGAGCATCGATACGTGTCCAACCGAATATCCCGTCTAAAGGAACGATGCGATAGGAATGTATATTGAGGAATTCATATAAATATGAATGCTTCATGTCTTATTTGAATTACACAATGACCCATCAAAAACTGTTTGGTATCTAGATGCAGTTGTTTTGTTTTTTTCATTTGTAAAGGACATCTCCAGAGGTGGAATTACTGACCAAGTTCAGGGAACCATCCTCACCTTCATTACTTACATTGGATGTGGGATTTCTGCCATCTTCCTTTCCATCACCCTCCTCACCTACCTGGCCTTTGAGTGAGTACGACAAACCTTCCATATTGTCTTCAAACATAAAATGTTGGTGAAGTCATGCTTCCTTTTTATTTCCTCATCCTCTCGTTCTTCTTTCCTCAGCAAACTCCGCAGAGACATTCCATCCAAGATCCTCATCCAGCTGTGTTTTGCGCTTTTCCTACTCAACATGGTCTTCCTGATAGACTCATGGCTGGCGCTCTACACCAATGCCGCCGGCCTCTGCATCTCCACGGCCTTCTTCCTGCACTACTTCTTGCTCGCCTCCTTCACGTGGATGGGTCTGGAGGCCTTGCACCTCTACCTGAGTATCGTCAAGGTCTTCAAAAGCTTCATATCGCATTACATGCTGAAGTTCTCTCTGGCGGGATGGGGTGAGTTCCTACTGAGAACCAGCTGTTGGAGATGCATTTGGACGGCGATTTGGTTTGCTAACGGCGTGTTTATGCATTTCAGGTATACCGTTAATCGTTGTCATCATTGTGATTTCGGTGGACAAACATAACTACGGCCTGGTTGCGTATGGAAAGTATGCGAATGGAAGCACAGATGATTTGTAAGTTGGAGCATTATGGAAAATAAATTCAACTTACTGAAGATCGATACAGTTTTTAAAGCCGTCATGTGCTTGTTTTTCTTTTCAGCTGCTGGCTGACGAACAATATAGCCTACTACGTGTCAGTGGTGGCCTACTTCTGTGTGATCTTCGTGGCCAACCTGATCATGTTTGTGGTTGTCATGGTACAGCTGAGACGCATCAAACGGCAAAACCCCCAAAATAACCAATACCGCAAAGGGATCCAGGATCTACGCAGCATCGCCGGTCTGATCATCTTACTCGGCCTCACCTGGGGATTTGCTTTTTTTGCTTGGGGTCCCGTCAACTTAGCGTTCATGTACCTCTTCACCATCTTCAACTCCTTCCAAGGTGAGAGCTATGAACATCTGGTACTTGTACGAGTCAGCACGTAAGAAGCATAACTTACTGTTTGTTCTGTTTATTTCCAAAGGTCTTTTCATCTTCATGTTTCACTGTGTGGTGAAAGAGAATGTGCGGAGACAATGGCGAACCTACCTCTGCTGTGGCAGGTTCAGACTGGCAGAAAACTCAGGTACAATGTCAGACATTCACATGCAAACCAATTACCAGTCGCAGGTTGCACCACCTCTCTCCAGTGCACTATGAAATGATATTTCCCTACATCCTGTGTTGTTCTAAATCATTCATGCCTTGTGTATGTGCAGATTGGAGCCGGGGAGCAACTCAAAACACCAAGAAGAGTTCAGTCATCACAGCCAACATCTCCCATTCCTCTTTTAACCCTTCAGTTCCTTCAAGGAACTCCTCAATGAGCAGTGACAGCTTGGGCTTACCATCAAGCATCAATCGTCAGTTCTCCTGCAATCAAATATCAGCCAAAAGCACCTTATACCACAGCACTGTTACATTTCAGATTCTGATTAAGATTAATTCATTTAATTAACAGCAGCTCAGATAGATTAATGCACTCGGTTCTAATACATAATCGTTTCTATATGAACCTCCCATTCTCCGGGACTTGCATATCAGATGCTCTACAGGTTGTTGTTTTTTTTAAGTGTATAATTCTTTTGATATTTGGTGAGGGTTTCTTTCTCATTTATGGAAGGAGTCTCCAGTGTTTACCTCCAGTGGTAAAGCTGTCATTTTTCTGAAGCATCTCTAGGACAGCGGAGTTTATGCTTCGTGGCTTCTCAGTAACACAAGACGACTACTTTTATTTTGTCTTATTAACTTCAAGAGAGAGAATAGAGAGAGAGGGCTAGTGAAGGAACGACTGTGTGTAGCTGCTGTAACGTAAGCGAGAACAGGAAGACAACATTCCACAACATTAAACGTAACTGTAAATGAATAAAAATTACAACTTGACAATCTTTGATACGTTTTTTTAAATGGTAATCGTTGAGAAATTGCTGTGGTATAAGGACGTTGTTATAGGAAAATAATCAACCGGAATTCCGCCACTCTGGTGTTGATTACTTTCCTACAGCAGCATAACCTGGAGTGTTTTTATTTCTAAGCATTTGTACAGATTCTGTTGGGGATTCTGCATATTTTTGATGATGTGTTATTTATTTCCGTGTTTCAGCCTCACCAGTGAATGACAGCGGGTTCACGTCTTTAGACGAGTCCAACAACCTTTTGAATGATGGCTTGACTCGGCGCTCTGTACGCTGACATGACCGGTTCATTCACCAATGACTCTAGGATTCCAGGATGTATTCCCATCATGATCTGTATTCCCGGAAGAGCTTCTGGATGTACCGTGACCCTGACCAGGATAAAATGGTTCTACACCACGGATGGATATTTTTTATTTATTTATTTTTTTAAAACAATGAAACCATCAGTTTGTGAGTTTCAAAATAAATAAAAAAAATCGGAGCCAAAACCCTTGAGGGCATACTCCGGTGTGTATGAAGAAAAAGTTTTTCAGAAAGCAGTATTATACATTACCTACTACTGAGTCATGAAACATAATTTATAAGATCTCAGAGACTGAAATACTCCGTTCCTGTTCTGTTTAACGCTTTTATAAATTAGTCTTTAATGTCTTTAAAGAGGTGGTGATGTGTGTTAATAGGGTGTTAACCTTTTGGAGATTATTATTTCTGAAAACTAAAAATGATTATTTTTTAAATTTGTAAACTGGAGAAACAAGTTTGTTTATTCTATTAAATGAATAGTTAATCAGAGGTAGTATGCCTTTCCTGATCGAACAGATTGATCTGTGATGGAATGGCATCCCATCCTGGATGTATTCCCACATCACATCCAGCATTCCTGGGACAGGCTCCAGATCCACCGTGACCCTGACCAAGATTTAGCGCTTACTAAAGATAAAACAAATTTAAAAAAAAGATTTTGATTACTCATGTTTACTCAACACCTAAGTACATCCTAATTTGGTTCTTTTATGATAGAGTAATGTTACATTTTAATTCTATGATTATTCATGTTTAATATAATTTATTGAACAAAATGGATAAAATATGTAAGGTTTTTGGTCCTGAATTTCTTTATTTTGGCTCTAAGATGAAAAGTCTCTGTATGACATATATTTATCAGGATTGCCCAGTCATGTCTGGGAGAAATGATGTATGGTCTTAAAAGTTATTTTGACTTATAAAAGGTTTAATGTGACATCTTGGGTCAGTTTTTTTTTGAGCAAACAGACAGTGAAGATTTCATTTTTGACTACCTTTTATTTCTTTCTATGTTTTTTTTTTTTTTTACTTTGCACTGTAAAGCACTTTGAACTGCATTTTAAATGTATTAATAGTACTAAATAAAAGTATATTCTTATTAGTAGTAGTAGTAGTAGTAGTAGTAGTAGTAGTAGTATTTTATAAAGGTCGCCCCAGGTGGATAAATTAAGAAGCGCACAGAAATGAGAGGATATTGTTTTGGGCAATTTCTGGTCATTTAAAAAAAAATAAAAATAAAAAAAATACACATCTGCATTTAACCTTTGCATAATATTTGTTTGAATAAATCTATTAAAAATGTAATAGTTCCAATAATATTTACAAATAATATTTAAATGTCCTCAAAGTCCTACTTCAACTAAGACCAATTTTTAGAGAATATTCACAAATTTATATATATATATATATATATATATATATATATATATATATATATATATATATATATGCTTTGATAAACAAGGACTATGTTGCTTGATGTACATTAAAAATCAACTGGAAACAGGAAAATAAACTCCTCTATCCTGAAGATGTCGAAAAAATGAAAGTGCTAGTGACACTGGAGACTCCTTCCATAAACTCGTTTTTGAATAATCTGTTTATGTGGAAGGTTCGTTAATAGTCACAAGATTATTCTGACGTAAACCAATCGTCATGATTCACAATTGTGTGAAAAAGGCGTCCTGATCAGTTTTCCCCCTGATTTTGGGTTGTGTTTTTTGGTTCAGGTATAGATGCTCCAGTAGATGATGTTAAAGGTGAGGTAAGCGAGAGGAAACAGGATCCTGGAGTACGAGTCGATCATGTAGCTGTTGCTCATGAGCAGCTGGAGATGGTGTCTCAGAGGCGGTGTTTTCCGCAGACGCGTGCCCAGTGTAAGAGGAGCCTCGGGTACTATGGAGTTCTGCGAGGACATCGGAGGTTCCACGCCGAGGTCCGTCAGCTGAGGGAAGGTGCTGAGGTCAATGTCTGTGTCATGGAAACAGCCGTCAAAGGCCATGGCCTGGGAAGTGTCAAATCTGGAGAGCTACGGACAAGAAGGAAGCATCGTTACAAAAACTCCTAAGAATGTGATGTTAACACCTGCAATGAGTTTAAAGCTGATAGGTTTTTCACCAGCAGAGGGCGACATTTCAATAGTTAAAAAGAAAATCGTGCTCAACTGTAAATGCATCTGATTATAGGCCCTTCACAAAGCCCCCCCCCCCCCCCCCCCCCCAACTGTATTAACTTGTAAATAAATCTGATTATAGACCATTCACAAAGCCCCGCCCACTTACTATATTAACTTGTAAATAAATCTGATCATAGACCCTTCACAAAGCCACGCCCACTTACTGCATTCACTCATAAATAACTCAATAAATTTTAGCAAAGCATCAACTGAAGCATAAAGGAAGGTAAGTAATATGCAACATTAAACTGCTAATGACTGTAAGAGGAGATCTCGACCTTTCCCTTCTTCATCTTCTTCATCTCCTCCACGGTTGTGAAGTAGTTGACAGCAGCGTACTCGATGACTGACAGGAAGACAAACAGGAAGCTGACCCACAGGTAGATATCCACCGCTTTTACATAAGACACCTGGGGCATGGACGCTGACACACCCGTGATGATGGTCGACATGGTCAGGACAGTGGTGATTCCTGGATTGGAACAAATATAAAAGATTTATGAAGGTCCAGTTCTATAAAATTCCTTACAACAGTAAACTTTTTCATGCTTAAACTTCATTTAGTGATTCATTTATGGCTATAAATAAGTGTATAAAAATCTATTTGAATTAGTTTAGTTATATATACACTATACTATAGTTTAGTTTCCTATTTTTTCTATACAATTAACGGTTCTGTTATAGAACTTGTCCAAGCACAGTTTGCTCAAACGCTTATCTGGGTCCACATGCGGACCGTCATCATGTTGTGGCTCGTTTGATTTGGTGTAAACTGTATTTTAGTAAGTATTAGTATTTCTGATTTCGGGTTCAGTAGCCGCAGTGGGTTTAGTGTAAACCACAGTGTAATCAAAGTGAGAGTCCAAACACAATAGTGTGATGTGTGTGTGTGTGTATGAGTGTGTGGTACCGAGTGAGACGCGAGCAGGCACGGCCCGTCTGTCGATCCAAAAGGACACCCAGGAGAGCACGACCATTAACATCGTGGGAAAGTAGGTCTGCAACATGAAGAAGAAAATGTGTCTCCTGAGGATGAAGTTGATGTAGAGTCTGTTGTACCAGCCTGAGAGGAAACCGAGACAAAGCCGGCAGTTACTCAGCATTTTCCCCAAAGGAAATATGAACCTGTCCCAAAAGGAAGATATGGGGAAAAAAAACACAAACAGTACCGGTACTGCTGTAGAAAGCCAGGCCGCTGGAAGGGTTGAACTCCTCTATAAAGAACTGCGAGAGAACAATCTCATCGGTTCTCAGAGAGTCGTTTCCGTTCTTCCAGTACAGCATGAGGTCGTTTTCATTATACGCATCTGTGGGATAACAAATGAGGTTTTATTCCAATAAAGTACAACATCTCATTACAAATGACCAAAGGGACATTTTGGTATGGCGCTTGGAGAAAAGTATTTCATAAAATAACATTTGTGCCAATGTTAATTCTTGGTTTTGAACTTGTTCGAGGGAAGGTTTGCCTTTAAAAACATATAACTCAAAATACAAATTAGAAAAATTCAAACCGAAAAAATACTTTGACTTAAATACCACAAGTTAATTCAGTATAATTCTAATATACAAAATCCATATTTAAATACTTTTGTCAGAGTCCAAGCAAGAAAACCCATTTCCAAAAACCAGGATCTTGACCTTCTCCTTAACTTTTCCCTACTGATTATCACTGAAGTATTATTCAGTATTATTAACATGATATAATAATAAAGTCAGACTGTATCTATTATGTGTGTACGTATGTGTATGTGTGTGTGTGTGTGTTTATGTGTGTGTGTGTGTGCGCATGTGATTACCACAGACTTTTAGTTTGCACCAATTTCATTTATATTACGAGTCTAAGGGCAGATGTTCAACACCATTAGTTTAAGGTGTTTGTACATAAATGAAGCTTTAAATCTGTCAAATAGTTTTTTTCTACAGGTGGAACTACTTTTTCAGAGGGAAGAAGTCGTGGTGTTTGTGTGACTCTGACGGCGTATGGATACCACAAAACCTTCAGGACCGTGTGAAGTAACCGGAACTACTCCAGCGCTGTAAACTTGGATAGGTCGAAAAGAAACGTTTTAAAACTTTCTCTGAATAGATCAAGGAAATTCAACACCTGTCTTTATTAGTGAGTTTGCCGTGAACGTGCTTTCTGTTCTTTTCTTTCTTCAGAGTTGAAATTTTCATCTGTGGACAGAAATGAGGTGGAGAAATGCTGGAGTAGTGCTTTTTTAAAAAACGGCACACGGGGTTGATGTTTTGCGAAGATGATTTTGTCGATTTTAACGTTAGAACGGTGTTTTATTTGAATTATTATGAAGGTAAAAACACTCACAGCTCTCCAGCTCCAGAGAACAGTTCTGGGTGTCCAGAGGAAAACTGCTGAAGTCCATGGAGCACTGAGCCGTCACTGTTATCCTGCACCAGGAGATAAATTCAGCTTTTACATATAATCAGATCTTTACGAGGATTAGTAGGAGCATTAGTACTATAAATGTGGCACTTCACGGCTCCAACAGTACAATGTACTGCTTCATACCTCACAAAGTTAATTCTGCAAAACTAAAGTCATTTTGCATCTCATAGGATTCATTTCATTACAGTAGATGAATTTACAGAATGATGGACTCCGCGAACACAAGTGGTCACCTGACGCTATAAAGAACATTGCCGTCTGGGTAAACCCTCAGCATGATGTTCTCCATGGTAGTGTCGTGAATAAACGAGCGCTTCGAGTGGACGAAGAAGACGTCAGGAACCCATATCTTCTTCACTAGCCGGGAGTCGAAAGTGCGGCTCAGGTTGTTTCCCGAGGGAAAAGCCAGACGCTCGTCTTTCCAGTAGTGCCTCAGGTAGAGCGTCATGGTAAAGTCCTGAAGAACAAACAGGAACCAAACTCACACCAGCATTCAGATCCAGAGTCACGGAGCCAGATGTTCGATACGTAAAGCGATGGCGTGTTTACCATGTTGACCTCTGAGATGCTGTCTAAACTCTCCACCTGTACGTCGATACCCACGGGAATGGCAGAGCCTGTAGACAACAACACAACGTAGGTGTGGAACGTGACGTCCAGACGAAGTGTAAAGACTGAGAAAGCGTGAACTCTGTGAAGTCTACGCTTTCTCCACCTGCACACAACATCTGTAGAACTCGTTGAAATAGAAGAAGCAGAGGTATTGTTTCGAGGGTCATTGTTTGAGAGGGTACAATGCGAGGTCCGACGTGTTGAAATACACACCTAAATGTAGTCTAAAAGGTCAGCATGCTAGGTGTCTGATATCACCGTGACAGTCTTGCTTTAAAAGAAATTAGCATTTAGTACATAGCTTTTGGTTTCATAGATTAGCTGTAAAGTTTTGGATGAAATTCGGTGAAACCATATACGTAATATCAGTATTTATTTAATCTGATTTTAAGAGAAGCTTCTATTCATCCAATTGTGTGTGTGTGTGTGTGTGTGTGTGTGTGTGTGTGTGTGTGTGAGAGAGAGAGAGCGTGTGTGTTTATTACAATAAAATACTACGCAAAACCATGAATGTTGTATTCCTCTTACATCATTTTCCCATGACTACAATGTTTTCTTTATTAAAGAACAACAAATCATACTTTTATTTTTGTCCGTTTACAGTTACATTTACTCCGGTGGAATGTACGAGAAACAAGTAATGTTCTCACTCACGTTATCGCAGTAATAAACAGTCGTTCCCTCTCCAGCCTCTCTGTTTATCTCCCTCTTCTAAAGTTACAGCGTTACCTCTGACTGTTACAATGCACTGACACTGGAGACTCCTTCCATAAATAAGTAAGTAAATAAACCTCTCCTTACAGAAAACGTCATATCAGCGTTTACGCTCACGTTCAATCCGTTTACGTAGAGCTTCCGCCGTACGAGTCTCTGTGAATGAGCTGTTACCGTAGCAACGACTGAGCACGTTAATATAAACCCTGTGAGAGAGAATTAATCAGCACCTTCTGACCAATCAGAATCCAGAAATCAGCAGCGCTGTGGTATGAAGGGAGAATAATAGCGGGCCTAATACAGAACTTTGTGGGACGCCATATTGCAACTTACGTGACTTTTACTTAAGTCTGGGTATTAAAAAATAGATTTTGGTTAAAAGTTAGAAGAAACATCAGACAAGAAATCATGTTGCCTTCATGTACACCTCAAACGGTGTGTATGTTTAAGGAATTAAAGTCAAAATAGTGAGAATATTTACTGTGAGAACCAGATTTTAATGCTAGATAACACTGTCGGAATAATCAGAGTTGACTCTAGACACGTCTCTTACCCTCCTTTTACACGTTTTACACGTTCTGTACAAGATCACATATACAACTATAACAGCTCACACATGTCTAGACACTAATCGTACGGTGTAGTGGTCCACAGAGCAGACTAAAGGCAGCTGTGCCATTCTAGACATCTGGTAAAGGTTAAACTCGGAGACGGTTTGTGGTTCGAGGTTGTGGTGATGGTGGGAAGTGTGTATTTGTGGACCCGGCAGCGAGAAGGCGTGTCAGTGGGAGAACAAGGAAAGCCTGAGTTTTAAACTTCTAAAGGTTTTTAAATCAGCGTCTCGGCAGACAGATCTGCTTTCAATTACATCCGTGTAAACGTGCTAGTGTGTGAAGCCTGGTCTGGGGGATCGCAGGTGAGTGCAAAAGTCTGCGCACCCTAAGGACAAAATAAAGAATACAAAGCAATTTAGTGTGGTGTTGGGTTTCACGTTTCAGCTTTTCTAACCCCAATCAATGATAAATGTTTCCTTTTGCATCCTTTTCAATCCTTTCCTTTGGTTTTTCATTTTTTGGTCGTATTGTTGTCTTTGGTATGAAATAAAACATAACAGGAGTTACTGTTCCCACCATGAAGCTGATTCATAGAACAGCACATCCCAAAGTCTTTTATTCCTCATAAAGCACAACGATTAGAACAACGATTACAATTTTTATTCATTAAAAAAATTACCAGAACATAATTTTATCAGTTTATATTTGTGCTTAACGTTGTGGAACGTCCATGAAACGAGTTCACGCTTACGTTCTAGCAGCTATAAACAATCGTTCCTTCACCAGCCCTCTCTTTATTCTCTTAATAAACCAAAATAAACACTTATATAACCAATAGGGTTGTACGGTACACCGGTACTACAGTAGTATCGCGATTCTAAAGCTTCAAAATACCGCCGATGCCACTGTATTTTTATGAACGCTAATATTGTCAATACGGTAGTACCGTAAGTAATGTTGTATGTGCGGCAGTTAATCCTATTTTCGCCAACACACTTTTCATCACGCTGTTTTTCAGTATACACAAAGGTTAGTGACACTTCGTTTATTGTAAATTCTTTACCTTAATCTTTAAAGAGCTCCGGTTTGCTAGTAAGCGAGCTAACGTTAGGCTAACCGTTGTGTATAAACACTAAAGTTAGCCGTATTTGATAGTAAGCTGGCTAACACTTCCAACTATATGATTTTTGATTTTTTTTTTTTGGAGTTATTTTCCAAATTGACTTACTGATGCCTAGTGATGTGATTATTCTTAGTGTTCTGAGGACAATTTCCATTTGCGTGATTTCATTGCTCTAGCGAACAACAGATGAAACATGTGGCACATTGAATTAGTCTGATTGTATGATTGTTCTTGAGTTTTTTTCCCAACATTCCTTCTCATTAATAAAGTCTTAAGAGGAAAATTTGTAGAAAGTTTGTCTGTTTTCATTTATATCGATGTAATTATGTAAATTTGGTTCATTTTGTAGATTTTAATGATGAATTAACACAATATTGCGTGGTATCGTGATAATTTAACTGGTAAAGTATCGTACGATATGTTGATGGTATCGAGACAAAACAACTAGGTTCTCCTCAAAGCCTAAACTCCTCTGTCCTGAAGATGTCAGAAACCTCAGTTAGAAGTTACCTCTGACTGTTACAAAGTGCTAACTCTGGAGACTCCTTCCATAAATATGAACATCTCCTTACAGAAAACATCACCATATCAACAATAATACGTTTTTTTCACCTGTTTTTTTTTTGTTAGCTTTCATGTGGCTCGTCTGCTATCGAACACCTTCTGACCAATCCGATTTGTCCAATTTGAACATCATAAGAACCTCATGTTTTGTAGTCACCTGCATACACACTTGGAATAAAGGGTTCCTCTGCTGTTCTGTGCCTAGTTGAGAGTTCTACGCTGTTCAGAAGAGTTCTCCAAACCCTTTCTGAAAGGGAAACACCTTGTAATAGAATGTTTAAGCAGAAACAAACCAAAGGAAGTGGAGATGTGCTAGAAATTGTGTCTCTTCTCCTTTAACTTTCTCTCTAACCTGAAATTAAATGCTTCTCTCTCTCTCTCTCTCTCTCTCTCTCTCTCTCTCTCTCTCTTGCACCTGCTCTAACAAACCTGAACCATAATCCAGATTAACACTCATGAACCTACATCTGTGACTCAGGTAGCTGTTGTCTGATTTGTGTAGCACAGAATCTGGGTCAGCTCTAAATTTAGGCCATTTGGGTTATAAACTTTGTGTACGGAGCACTTTACTGTGTTTCCTGTGAAATGACACGTGTGATGATGGAAAGAGGAGAGAACCAGGGAAGCATTAGGAGAAGTTCTTGCGGTGAATTCTGACCTCCGAATCCTGGTCGCATGGCAAAGTCATGTTCCTCGATCCTCAGCAGCTGCTCGGTTTTGATCAGGAGCGATTTGGTGCTGTCCTGCTTTTTTAGCTTGTGGTCAATCCGGCTAGGTGTGAGAGAGAGAGAGAGAGAAAAAAAAAGAGGTCGCGGATTAAACCAATGACGCGTAATCCACATAAACGCACACTGGAATTATTCTTTCTTAAGTGGCACACAGTAAAGTAACAACACTTAATTATCATTTTACTGAATTTGTGACTTTTATTTCTTCTATTTTTCATTTAAACTTTTCAAATGAATCTTTTCCAACACGATACTGTCAAATTCTGGATTCTGATTGGTCAGAAGGTGTTGATTAATTCTCTACAGCAGCAGCTCTGACAGTAGTGTAGCTACAAATCACAGGTTTACATTGCTGCTTGAAAGTTTGTGAACCCTTTAGAATTTTCTATATACCTGCATAAGTACGATATAAAACATCATCAGATTTTCACACAGTTAGAACCCAATTATACAAGCAAGACAAAAATATTATACTCAGTCTTTTACTTATTAAGGAAAATGATCCAGTATTACCTCTCTCTCTCTGTGAGAGGCAAAAGTATGTGAACATCTAGTATTAGCAGTTAATCTGAAGGTGAAATTACAGTCAGGTGTTTACACTCAATGGGATGACGATCAGGTGTGAGTGAGTGAGCACTCTGTTTTATTTAAAGAACAGGGTTCTATCAGAGTCTGATCTTCACAACACGTGTTTGTGGAAGCGTGTCACGGCACGAACAAAGGAGATTTCTGAGGACCTCAGAAAAAGAGTTGTTGATGCTGATCAGACTGGAAAAGGTCACAGAACCATCTCTAAAGAGTTGGTTGATTCCTGTCGGAGCTGCCGGTCTAGATTGTTTTAATGGTCTTTGTCTATTTTTAATTTTTTTTAATTTTTGAGGTTTTAGTGCATTTTGGAGTGCAACCAAAAAGAAAAACACTTGTTTAAATGGTTTGAGGAGGCGCAAAAATACAATTTTTCGCATTTTTCGAATTCCACAATCATCTGGATCTCACATTAACATTCGTCAACAGTCAACGATTTCGTAAGGCTGTTTGTGTTTATGTTCCTGTGCGAGGCTGTATAAAGTGCAGATGAAAAGCAGAAGGTTTGAGGCTCCCCTCCTCGTCTGAGGGATAATTAGCAGGGACGAGGAGCAGAAAACGTCGCTGCATAAAGCCAACATCAAGACCAGGATGAAAATAACATTTCAACCGACCATCAACACTCCCTTCATAAACTGATTGTGTTCCTTTAGGAAAAATAAATAAATAAATAAACGAAAGCTCTGTAATTACTCGAGATTTCATGATTTCTAAGCAAAGACTAGAATAGAGTGAGAAGAAAAACGCAGAGAGATCCCGGATTTACCCTGGGTGTTTGTGTTTGGCGTGTTCTCCCAGGTACACATCCTTGTTCTTCCTGCGGTTTGGGAAGCGGTGGTTGAGCAGCGTGACGGGCCACAAGCAGGCCAAACACAGCAGCCTGAGGCTCAACAGAATCAGCTTCATGCTCAAGCCAAAGTCTGGACCTTTTCCTTTTCTTCAGAACCTTCAGATCGTGTCGCACTCTTCCAGAGACGCTCAGCGTGGTCCTGAGATTCCGTCTCGGCCATCACCTGATCCCAGTCCCAGTCCGGTTTACTCTAGTTACCTCTAGAGAGATGCAGAGAAGTAGATGCAGAAGGTCAGACTCAGTCCAATCCTGAGCTTCTCGAAATCTGATGTCTCGAAGGGTCTGTAGCTCGCTCTGCAGTTCACTTCGGACGCTCACACGACTGACGGCAATACGATTTCATTCTCACAGTAATGAAAGATTGGAATTAATTCTATCCTGAAATCCTCTTACGTATGTGTGTGTGTGTGGGCATGGAAATCTTTCTGTAACCTACAAACACACGCACACACACAGTGCTGCACCTAATCAGGATTTTCACAGAACAGGACTAAATGTGTGTTAGCTCAGTTTAAGGACAGTAAACACTGTATACCACATACTTGTACACACACACACACACACACACACACACACACAAAGAACTTGATAACTATCCAAATCACGAGAGAATACATCATACATTTTCTTTCAGGAAGCACTGAAGCAGTCCCTAGATTTTTTAAAATAAACAAACAAACAAATAAATAAATAAATGCAGCGCCCTCTACTTATATTGGCACCCTTTTAGTCAAACCTTTGTGCTAGCTCCATTTGCCAAGATAACTGCTCTGAGTCTTCTCCTATAATGCCTGATGAGGTTGGAGAATACATGGCAAGGGATCTGAGAACATTCCTCCATACAGAATCTCTCCAGATCCTTCACATTTCGAGGTCCACACTGGGGGACTCTCCTCTTCAGTTCACCCCACAGGTTTTCTATGGGGTTCAGGTCAGGGGACTGGGATGACCATGGTCTTTTCTTTCAAAATATTTTTTAAAAATTGTAAGTTTTTTTTTTTTTTTTTTACATTTCTTCGTTTAATTATACTTCATTATTTCCTCAATTTTAAATACTTTTCCCCCTCTCCCTCTCATTAACAGTCTGTAAAAACAAAACGTAACTGTACATATTGTTAAAATCTTTATTGCCCTCTGATGAGAGAAAGAAAGAGAGAAATAGAAAGAAAGAAAAAGAAAGGATGCAGTGGGAGAGAGAGAGAGAGAGAGAGAGAGAAAAGTGGAGAGATGTAAAAACAGATCATCATAAGAACCCTGTATGTCCAGTAATTCCAGTATGTGGTCTAATCTGGGGGATTACAACCTGAAGATGAGGTCAAGTGATGTGTGATGGTTTCAGCGCGCACATACATACACACACACACACACACACACACACACACCCTTTCACCTGTAACCGGTTCCCATAGTCCTGGTCAAGAAATCCAACAATACAATGCGGATTCAAACCTCCAGGAACAATAAATGTGTCCACAGGAGAAAGATGTGAGAGAAAATCTCACCAGTGTTACAATGTTTATGTAACATTTATGGAAGGAGTCTCCAGTGTCAGCGCTTTGTAACAGTCAGAGGAGAACAGTAAAACAGTAAAAAAAAAAAAAAAAAAAGGAATGTTGTAAGAATGTACACGCACTCAAACCATCATCACGATGACCAGTCACGGTTTACATTTCAGGATGTGCTTTATGGTGTGTGTCCGAGTCCAAGGTTTGATATTTAATCTGCTCCGCTGAAGGAAGTGTGACTAAACTCCACCCACGAGGAGGAGGCGTGAGAAGTGACTACTCACCCTTCTTCTGCTGTTGCACCACTGATAGTTTAATGGGTGTGTTTGGAGAAAAAAAACCTGTACATCTCGTCGTAGCTGAATTCCTCATCGCAATCAACAAACTGCAGCTGCTCAGTTCAGGAGTGTCTCACACACTCACACACACTCACACACACACACGCACACGTGAGTAAACTTTATTTACCTTTACTTTTTACTCATAGACAGTGCAATTTAATCACTAACGTGTTCTATTTATATTAAAATGAGCATAAAGTGAGGATTAATAACTCCAGTCTGATTATGTGATGTTAATGTTGATTTTTGTACTTTTTGTTGTTTTTAACTGATCTAATCTGATCTGATCAGAAAGATTTTAAATGCTGAACCCTTAAAGAACCTTTTTTTTTTTTCCTAAGAATGCACTAAAGTACCAACAGTTAAACGTTGTGTTATTCAATCCACGTGTTAAAGAACCCTCTCTGATATAGAAACGCTTTGCTGTAGGGTTCCACGTAGAACATTTCTCCAAGAGAGACCACTGAAGGACCCATAAAGCTTCTACACTAAACATGTATTTCTAAGAGTGTACCAAGAGTGTAATGTTAAAAAGGGTTTCTACTCTAAACCATAAAGATGTTCTAGGTATTAATTAGAAAATAACGAGTCATAATTTGGAGATTGGACAGCTTACTTACCCAGTTTCTACATTTACATTTATTCATTTATTCATTTATTCATTTAGCAGATGCTTTTATCCAAAGCGACCTACAATTGAGGAAAGGAAAGGACGTGTCTAGGGGAAAAAATTCTCAAAGAGAGTTTTAAACCCAATTAAAATGTTTTACAACTTTATTTAAATTTAATAATCGCCTGAAATCAGACGTAAAAAGTGACACTAAAATCCAATCTCGCTGTAGGTCAGGTAATTATCTGATCCATGCCGATACCATTGTGAAGGAAATGATTAGATAAGCATGTGTATATTTTTCTTTCTGTACATTACTCTGTGCAAATTACTGTCATCACTGAGGTTTGGCAGCGTGACAGCAGCAGTTAACCGGTGGGGGAAAGTAACACGACAGACGTCCAATACGTCTGCGTTTTTTCCCCCCGCACCTCTTTGCTCTGATCACGAACAGCTGATGAGTCACAGGTAACATCCAGAAGTTTGCGATAAAAGGCATAACCATGCGTGTTTGTTCATTTCATTCCTGCTGAGACAAACCTGTAAATATTTTAGTTGGGGTTAATGGGGATGAGTATGACTCATACATATGAGGTTATGTAATTAAAACTGTGCTCAGTAATGACACATACAGGTCACTGACAAACACCAAAGACATCAATTACGATAGAAAAGGTCTGAACAAAAATAATTAAAACGCAACAGGAATATAAGTTATAGAGCGACAAAGAAGAAATAAATGTTTGCTTCTTCAAAATAAATCTAGATCTGTGTTGGAGTTCAATCCAGTAAAAACGTGTTCATTCTCTCAGAGAGAAAAGTCCTGATTGCTCTTGTTTTTATATCTTTAATGTTCCTTCAGTTGTTCCTCTAGAGAACACTTAAAGCTTCTAAACCTACGACAGCGTTTCCCTTCTATAAAGGGTTCCAAATAGAACCCAATTCCAAGGAACCCCTAAACAGTTGGTCAAGTACCAAGAGCTAACTTTGAAACATCTGATAAAGTTCTAGGTATTAAAAATAAATCATTTATTGAGCTTAAAGTTCATATTAAGAACTAAGTAATAATAATCATAATCATAATCATAATCATAATAAATAATATAATTCTTGTGATCCAATCCATTGCTCCCAGGCTAGGACCCAAATCCGAAACAAACCCGACCCAATTAAAGGGTTACACTTGGAAACCTTTCCGATAGGAAAACACTATTCTAGGGTTCTACATGGACAAAGGTTCCTCCAGAAAGACAACTAAAGAGCCAGTAATGGTTCTAAAAAAATCCATTGTTTACAATGTACTTAACACAACAATTGGATCTGGATCACTGTTTCCTCTGAGCTGTCTGAAATAATACTCTAGTATTCTCTAGCAAAAACTCTAGAACAGAAGAAGTGTGCATAAATGTATGATTAACACTTCTGACCATCATGTTCATACCTCAGAGACTCCAGCAATGAAAACATCTGCAGCACAAGTCTGGACTTGCGTGTTTTTCATGTGGTTTCTTAAAAAGGCGGATGGAAAAACTCAAGGTGAGATCAGATGACATTTGTGTTTAAGGTGTAAAAAAAACCCAAACTGATGTGTCACCACCGATAAGATCATCACACGCAGAGGAAACGGTGCAATTAAAACCGTGTAGAAAGAAGTCAAAACACTGAAACGTGTGAAGATGTTTCTACACACGGTCTCATGAAGGCTTTGTTTAGTATTATGATGAAATTATATTGAATCAGCTTCAGCTGCATGGAAACAAGCTCCGCCCACAAGCCTATTGTTTACATGTCATATGCATATGACACACCTCTCAGTTTTCATTTACACTGATCAGCCATAATATTAAAACCACTGACATGTGAAGTGAGTAGTGTTGATTATCTCGTTACCATGACACCTGTCAAGGGGCGGGGTTTATTTATTAGAGAGCAAGAGAACAGTCAGTTCTCAAAGTTGATGTGTTGGAAGCAGGAAAAACTGGCAAGCGTGAGGATCTGAGCAAGTTTGACCAGGGCTAGACGATGAATCACATTTTCTTTTACACGTGTGTGTGTGTGTGTGTGTGTGTGGTTTACTTGGGGAAGAGAGGGCACCAGTATGCACTATGAGAAAAAGGCGAGCTGGCTGAGGAAGTGTGATGCTCTGGGCAATGTTGTGCTGGGAAACCTTGGGTCCTGGCATTCATGTGGATGTTACTTTGAGACGTACCACCTGCCTAAACATTGCTGCAGACCGAGTACACCTCTTCATGGTAACGGTGTTCCCTAACAGCAGTGGCCTCTTTCAGCAGGATAATGCTCCCTGACACACTGCAAACATGGTTCTCCAAGTTCACCAGATCTCAATCCGATCGAGCGTCTGTGGGACGGTCTCGACAAACAAGTCCGATCCACGGAAACCCCACCTCACAACTTACAGAATTTAAAGGATCTGATACTGACATCTTGGTGCCAGATACCACAGCACACCTTCAGAGGTCGTGTGGAGTCCATGCCTCGACGGCTCAGGCATATTAGGCAGGTGGTTTTAACGTTATGGCTGATCAGTGTACATCTTATTTACATAAATATCCTCATTTCTGTAGGTGTCGCAGTAGTGAGCCAATGAAAGGCAGGCATTTTATATGTAAAAGATTTCACCTGAACTTTACACATACTTGATCATACAGATACACCAAAGAAAAACTCCATTCAGAATGAATGTGTCTGAATTTGCATTGTGATTATGAATTACAATCAGCCTTAGCCGTACTGTACGTAACTTTAAATAAAAAAAATGAATGAATAAGGGTCACTTTGGCTAAAATCTGATTAAATTCAGCATAAAATTATTTTAACTGAGGACAGTCCAGAACAGCAGGGAGTTTTTAACGACACGCTGTGAATTTCATTGAATTCATGATCTTAGGCTTGAATCCAAAATCATTCATCTTCATGACTAAGCGTTTTTATCACCACCACCATCTCAGGTGCGGCGTTTTCTCTCTCAAGTGTCAGGCTCTCCATAAAAGTTTTTGAAGTAAAAATCCCCAAAAAGAAAGTAATGGATTTTCACTCCATTGTGCAAAACGCATTAGAATTTTAGACCCACTGCATCATTGAATATTTACACAGTTCTAGGGAGTAACTCGGTTTCGTATTTGTCTCGGATTTCCACACAATTATCAGTAATCCTGAAATGAAAGAGGCTATGCTGTAGAGGATTAGACTGGAAAAGGAGCATGTTTAAGAGCTTTAAACTTAACCCTGATGTTTTTTTTCTTCTATCAGATGTGCATGTAACCTGTCAGTACTCTGAGGACTGTGTCCTTCCCTGCAGCTTTACCCCCTCGGGCCGAGAGGAGATCCGCTGGTTCAGACGGGACGCCCTTATTTACAGTCATCCACAGGGTACAAACAGTCACGATGAGCTTTTTATGGGAAGGACGTCCATTTCAGCTCACGAGCTATCACTTGGGAATGCGTCGCTCATCCTGCAGCGCTGCATCCTGAAAGACAGGGGACGCTACAGATGTGAAGTGACAAAGGGGGAAAAAATGGACAGTTTCATTATACTAAAAGTGGAAGGTGAGTCACTGTTATCGACCTAAACAGCACGTCTTAGGGTCTTCTATTCCTCTTATGCCCCAGAAAATTTTCAACGATTAAATGTTTTTTATTTATTAAAGAATCTACCACTTTTTCTCCAGCCCCTATCCGCTCAGTGAATCTCGAGATTACTCGTCTGAGCGGTTTTGAGGAGGTCAAGTGCTCCACATGCAATGTTTACCCTGCTCCTCACGTCTTCTGGTCCACCGATCCGCCCACTCCAGTGGAGGAACTCAAATACACAACAAGAAAAATGGCCGACAAGCAGGGGCTGTACGTCATGGAGAGTAGACTGAAGAGGCTGGGACAGCGTAGCGACCTCACCTACATCTGTATCGTCAACTCGTCCTCTGCTGCACAGACGTGGACCACATCGCTGACGGAGACAGGTCTGATCATCGTTTATAATAAATAAGTGTTTATTCTAACTCACATTAGAGAGCCACAGGAGAGTGCAGATAGATTCTCGGGAGAAAACAATTACAAAACGTTTTGACTAACTGAACAGGCAGAGAAACTCCGAGAAACTTACATGTGCTATGAAGAGTTGGTCTCACGATATTATTCACCAAGGCTGGGTGAAAAAATAATATCGATCCTCTGGTTTTAATCGATCTTCAATTTAACGAAACGATTCACCTAGCTATTACAAACTATCTTACTAACATTATTATTATTATTATTATTATTATTATTATTATTATTAATAATAATAATAAAGACTACATTTGTTTTTCAACATTTAGTCTAATGAATAGGAAAGAGCGTGTCTGAGGTTTGGCTTCGGAGACAGAAAGTTAAGGTCAAGCCTTAATACTGGATAACAATAAACATCCCGAAACTAAACTGTAGTTACACTGAAAATTAAAATATTGATGTTGAGAGATCTCAGATTGAACATACTCCTCATTTCCTTCACTAACAAGGTTAGGTCTTCACCCTGCTAGCACCACCTCTCTCAGTAGATGAATTCTGATTGGTCAGGAGATAAAAAGCGTTAGACGTCACTCAATGCTTTCCAAAAAAACCCCAAAAAAACCCACACTCAATCACAATCTCTAGTTCCCTATTCATGCTCATTACATAGGGTATAACATAATGGTGTTATGTAGTGCACTATTTGAGACAAATCAGGTTAAGCATCATTTAGGCAAAAGGTTCAGGAATACTATATAAATATAAAATTTTTAAATATATACATTATATATACAAATATAAAAACTATTTGCACAGAGGTTTGTTCTAACAGCACTAATTGACACATTTCTGGTATTTCTTTCAGTTCACAATAACGTCACACTCAGATCAACGGTGTACTCATTCTCCACCTGGACCGAAATAAAGTCAGCTGAAGGTCAGGACATCACCATCCCCTGTAGAAGCCCCTGGAACCTGCAGAACTTTACACTGACCTGGTCCTTCACTACAGTAAACATGTCCACCATTATCTACACTTACGACAGCAAGACACAGCAGATCTCCAACCGCTGGAACGGCACGGCCTGGCTCGAACCCCAACGCGTACAGGAAGGCGATGGATCCCTGCGACTGTGCAGTATCCAGAACCTGGAACACATGGGCGTGTACACCTGTAACGTCTCAGCTATCCAGAAGAACTACGTGGCACAAACCAGGGTCAACATTACTTCAACACGAGAGTCTGAAAGTACGCTATATCAGCAGTTTATCTGATTTCCATTTCCAACAGTGGAGTAAAGTAATATCAGTGACCTGGACAAAACTTTGTTGTGCAAACTAGTCTAAATAATAATAATAATAATAATAATAATAATAATAATAATAATAATAATATAATGTCAGCGAAATTGCTGCATTAATATTTTTGTTTAAACGTCAAAAAGTTAGATCCTCAAAAATGAGCAACTCCGAGTAAAAAGAGGCGGACATGTCGATCCAGACAGGACTAAAATGATCAGATGACTGCAGATGGAGTTGGTGGAGAAACACCTGGTAATTTGGTCTGTAATCTTCTCAGAGGAGAAGCAAGAAAAACATGCCACACCCGATCCAGATGAAAACAAAATCACAGAGTAGCACCTGAAAATTATGAAATGACTCCAGGTCACTGTGTAGGTTTAATCCCATCTGAATAGCGCTATACATTAGCATTACTTAAAACACACACATACACAGGATTTCATGTATTAATCTTGTGTGTCAGTATTTTCATGGTGAAATTGAGCTGAAAATCTCCACCAAGTTTCTGATCTCCGCTTTCATTTCCTTCATTTATTTTACAGAGTAATATAATGAACTTCGCTCTAAACATGAAGCGGGATTTTGTGTGCTGCTATTGTGAAATATCACGATGGAACTAGCCACATTTAAACGTCTTTGTGATATTTGAGCTATCCTGACACACTGCACAAATGTAAGAGTTCAGCAATAATAGTAATGCCACATTTCTCAGTACACCTACTGTTCCTGCTCTAGTTCTTCCCGGACGGCTGTGGCTCAGGTGGTAGAGCAGGTTGTCCACTAATCGTAGAATTGGCAGTTCGATTCCCAGCCCATGTGACTCCACATGCCCAAGTGTCCTTGGGCAAGACACTGAACCCTGAGTTGCTCCTGATGGCAAGTTAGCACCGTGTGTATGTATGTATGTATGTATGTATGAATGAGAACCAGTGTAATGCATTTTTGGAACTGCTGAGGTTAAAAAAGTGCTATATAAGTACAGACCATTTACCATTCTACGAGAGCATCAGGTGACTCAGTGAAACAAAAGAAAGCATGAAAATTGAAGGAAAAAAAGAAAGTAAGTGCAGCAAAACAGAAAATGTTCATATGAGAGTCACTTGGCCGAAAAGTTTGGGGAGAATTTAAAAATGAAAAAAAAAGCAAAAGTGGGACGTAACAAAATCTGAAATCTGAGTAAATATTTGTAAAGATTCTACTTTTCTCTCCAGTTGCTGCTGATGTTTCAGTCTGTACGGGATTTCGTGAAGTTTTTTGTGATCGTTGCGGCCAAAAAAGCGTGATTTTGCTGTGGCTTTTCTCGAAATTTGTGAAATCTGAGGTAATTTAGAAAAATTGCATGCTCCTTCGAATATCGCGGTTAATTTACGCAATCGCAAAATTGTGCAATCCTGATGGGACTGGTCAAATAAATTGTAGTGAACCTGTTTTCGTATTAAATTAGAAAAGAAAATAGGACTATACGCATTTTCACTACTGATTTAACACCTACTTCTCTGGATCGGATTCATTTTACTTCCTCGTTGTCAGAACTGAGTTTCCTCCTTTATTTTTCTCACAGGTTGGAAAGTCAGTTTTCTACCAGCTGATCGATCTCTCTTTCTTTCTTTCTTTTTCCTAGATGAGAACCTGAGGATGAACACCGCCTCCAGACCGTGGTGGATCCCTGTCGCCGTCGTACTTGCTCTAATGATCATCTTTGCAGCCTTAATAGTAGGAATAGTCAAATTACAAAGTGAGCAAAACAAATCTGACACTATTAGTAAATATCGTATAATGTATTTGAGCTATATAATAACGTATTAAATAATTGATGTTCTATAAATTTAACCTAATAAATAATGAGTCTCAATTCCTCTACCTAGACAAGCGCTCAAAAACCAAAACCGAAGGAACGGCCAGATATTCCAAGGAGGTTAAAGGTAAAAAAAAAAAAAAATTAATAAATTAAAAGTAAATAAATGAGTTTGGGTGAATTTTACAGATGCATCTGTCGTTCACAGTCACTGTAGACAAGAGTGAAGAAACAAAGGAAGAAGGAAGGCGTTTAACATCCGATCCAAGTAAAGAGCACACGTGAGGAGGACTGCATTTCCGCAACGACGTCGGAGAACAGACGAACCCGAGAGCAGAACCTGAGCTCCATGTGGTCAATCTCTGCTGTTTATAATCACAATGATGGATTTTTTAACTTTTCTTTGAAGTTACGAGACTGATATGTTCTCTCATTTGCACAGAAATCTGTGAGAAGCGAAGCTGCTGGTGCACCAAACATGATGCCAACAATGTGGCACGGAGTATAACTGAACACATGTTACGGACTACAACTTTGATTAAAGAGTGCTAAATAAATGAACTCAGATTTAAACAGAAAAATGAAGCGCATGGTAATAAAAACAACAGTTAAAGTGTGTGGAGTTATATAGGCCAGAAAATATGGAGTAAATCCAAATTAATTTCAAATTTTATATTTACTAAGTATCTGAGCAAAAGTCATTTAGATTATAGTAAATATCTGGGGGGAAACTGGTTTATTTTTACTGAATATATTACGGACATTGATTTATATTGACTAATTATGTGGGTGAAAATGATTTGGATTCACTCAATAAAAGAAGTTATATATAAGAAACTCATATTTGAGCACATTGTTGCTTAATTCAACACATTCAGAGTGCTATTCTTATTTATCTGTACTTTTATCGGTTCGTGCAACTTTGTCTCATTTTTCCAAGTGCGAAATGCCAAACTATAATAAATAAAATGACAGAACAACAATAAAATGCATTTGGTCTTGTAAGAAAACAGACAGAAGTGCTCCCCTTGCTATTTCACTGGGACTTGAACAATTAATGTATGTTGTTTATTTGTGTAAATTCACGTTCCTCAGTGAAAACAGGTGAAATCATCCCTGCATACCTGCTGTACACAGTGGAAGGTACAAAAACAGGTGGCTGTGCCAATATTAAGTCTAGAACATGATGCCACTCCTCTGAAATCTGAACATCCATCTGCAGCACTGAAACCTGAGCGTTTAACAAAGCCTTGAAGGAAACCATGTGGCTGCTGACAGTGCAGTAACTATTCCCTTTCACTCTGCAAAGGTCCATTTTCTTAAAAGAGTAGTTTATTCTTGAGGCTGTGCAGTTTTGGGGACAGCGTTGAACAATCTGGTGCAAAATGCACTGAGTGGAAGCGTAAGGTGATTAAAACCAAATGCAGCTAAGCAACTTCCTCTTCCAAACCAACAGATGGTGCTATCATTACACCTCAGTAGAGTGCAGTAAATAGTGTTTTTTTTTTTATTAATTCAATCCTGAAATAAGGTCTGTGATTAACACAAGCTCAAGATATTTTCACGTTTTATTCTAAGACAGTAACAAGTTTATGTGCAAATTATCCCAATTTCAAACCTCAGTTGCCCCAAGAGGAAATTTTTATTGGGATGTCTCTTATTGATAGATTTAAAAAAATAAATAAATAAATAAATAAATAAATAAAAACTTGGTTGTTGCCATATAACAGTATATATAAGTAAGAGACAAAATAAAATTAAGGAAGTTCATTTTAGAATCCTGCACAAAATCTACCCACACAACACACTATTATCAAGATATTGTGGCCCTGTGTGTGTGGAGTTTGCATGTTCACCCCGTGCTGCGGGGGTTTCCTCCGGGTACTCTGGTTTCCTCCCCCAGTCCAAAGACATGCATGGTAGGCTGACTGGCATGTCCAAAGTGTTCGTAGTGTGTGAATGGGTGTGTGAGTGTGTATGTGATTGTGCTCTGCGATGGATTGGCACCCTGTCCAGGGTGTACCCCGCCTTGTGCCCGATGCTCCCTGGAATAGGCTCCAGGTTTCCCCGTGACCCTGAAAAGGATAAAGCGGAAGAGAAGATGGATGGATTTGTAATTTAAATTTAAAGCGTGCGACGGCCCGATGTGCAGGACTGATCAACAGTTACCCCAAATTTATCTGCAGTTATTGCTGCACAAGGGGCTCCCACCACATACTGAAAGCAAAGGTGCACATACTTTTACCCCTCACAGATATATAATACTGGATCATTTCCCTCAATAAATAAATGGCCAAGTATAATAATGTTGTCTCATTTGTTTAATCGGGTTCTCTTTATCTACTTTTAGGACTTGTGTGAAAATCTGATGATGTTTTCAGTCATATTTATGTAGAAATGTAGAAAATTCACACACTTTGAAGCAGCGCTGTAATTTAGTGTCTTGACTGCTCAAGGCTGCTCACATCACTGTAATGCTCTTGACCTTAGTCCCAGCCTCAAAGGGCAATGCAGTGAAACAAGTCTAACTCCTTTATCTGAATGGAATGAAAACAACTCTTCTCGATCTCAGACGTTTAGAGGAAACAGTACTACGGTTATGAAAGCCGGGGGTAAAGTTACACATTATGAAGCCGGTGATTTGGACTTTTGTGCTGTTGTGGTCAATACCACTGGCCACTGGAGGAGGTGAGTAGAAACTTAAACTTTTTTGTGGTGGACTAAACAGCTGTCAAAAAAGTAAACAGCTGTTTCTGTGTCAGGATCTGAGCATTAGTTTCAAAGCTCATATCGTTGAAAATTTTACATTTAAGAATTAGCATGATTTTTTATTTTAATGCTTTCTGTGACATGGATATACATACACTGCCTTGGTGTTGTACATCTACTTCATGGTTTTAGTTGATATTCACATCTGGAGAAACCAGACAGTGTTATGCCTGCTCTCGCCTACTATATCAACCCTTTTAAGATTTATCATTAACAGACTGATGATTCATTTACGTGTTTAATTCACACAGACACCACAGTGACCTGCTTCTTCACCGCTAACTGTCTGCTTCCCTGCAAATCCCCGTATCACAACACCATCAAATGGTACAAAGTCGGAAAAGAAAACGCAGTCTATACTTTCGACAATAATGAAGATCATCTGGAGCACCAAGACGTGGACTATAAAGGACGGACGTCTCTGTTCGCAGATCAGATCCCTCAGGGAAACGCCTCACTGCTGCTGAGATCGATCCAGACTGTAGATGAAGGGAAGTACATTTGCTACACCTCCTCTGGCTCCGAGGGCCTGAAAGAAATTGTCCAGCTGGATGTGAAGGGTGAGTCTTGGACAGATGATTTATTCAAACATGGAGCTTGGCGATCTTAGCACAATGTTCCCAATCCTAAAAATGAATACAGAAGGTTGTCCTACACGTTAAACGACTGGCGTCTTCTTTCTTTACACCCAATAAATCACCAAATCAAAAGACCAGGTCTGTGACAAGCTCCAACTCAACAGCCGCCGGTCACTGTGAATCGTTTCAGACCAACACACCAATCGCACTTCCGATTCTGTGACAGGTGTGGTGTAATGGCCAATCATTCTGTTTAAAGCTATACTCGCTGAGTGGCCCGTAGTCACCAGGGCCCCTGGGGATGTCCTCAATAGACAAGGTTGATGATTGGGATGTGCCTTATGCATATTAAACATACATAATGGACCAGTGGGCGGAGCTTTTAGCATGCAGCTGAAGATGAATCATTCATGTCCATTCCTAAGGTGTATTTTAACTGCTTTGTTTGTTCCTCTTTCTTTCAGCCCCAATTAAAAGGGTGGATATTAAATATACAGATAAAGAAATTACCTGCAACACAAGTGAAGTTTACCCAGAACCAATAATCTCTTGGTATGAAAATCATCACAATTTACAAATAAATTTCACAAGTGAGACACAGAAGGATGAACAGGGCCTGTTCTCACTGAAAAGCAAGTTAACGTATGAGGAAGGCGAAGAAAGCAACACGAACAGAAATGTGTTTGTAACCTGCTCCATCAGCTTCAAGGACAAGAGCCAAAATTACACCACCAGCCTGAAACTAGGTGAACGTCACACACGTCTTCTAACACTCACATAACCAACACTTCATCATCAACCACGTGGTTTAAAGAGCAGCTTTAACAATTCCTTTTTTATATTTAGCAAAAGAAGTCGACATTTATTCAGGACAGGACGCTAATATTCAATGTCCTGTCTCTCGGGGACACGCTGGAGACTACACCATCACCCTGAGATTTGAAGAGTCTTCTATCATTCTGTCACAGCTAGCGAACATCTCCGAGCAGCTGGCAGGAATAAACGTCCGTCTCGCACCTGACGGGAACGTCACACTGCCCAACCTGGACATGTACAAACATACAGGAACCTACACGTGTGAGATGTTTACTGCACAATCCACTACTGAGGTGGTGCAAACCTCGGTGCATATCATATCAGGTGACGCTCTCAATATCTGTTAAATATTCGAGCTATTGATTGTTTTTATTCTATTACGTAAAAATGTGTATTTTCTCCTCGCAGATATCCACAATTATGGGATTGCTGAAGCTTTTGGTGCATCTGTTACTATCACGGCCATCGTATCGCTCATAATCTACTGTTTATGCAGAATATACAGTAAGATCACTTCCTATGGTATAATGTCTACGGTACATCAGGGTGATGTTTTGCAGTTTTGCATACTCAAGCAAACAGTGCTGGAACCCAGACCTTAATAAAACACAAACAGGTTTATTTAAGTTGTGTAAATGAATTTATATCACAGGCTTATAATTAATGTGCTCGTTCTAATACACCATCGTTTCTATAGAAACTCTGAAAATGTGTGTGATCATTGGTAAGATGAATTTATCTGTAAGGAGATGTTTATTTAACAAACATGTACAGAAGGAGTCTCCAGTGTCAGCGCTTTGTAACGGTCAGAGGTGAAGCTCTGAAATCTTCAGGAAAGAGGAGTTTACGCTTCTTTGCGGTTTTACTATTGTTATTGTGTTAGTTACAGTCTACGTGTCTGTGTCTTTACAGAACAGAAACAAAGAAATGTCGAGAACTCGAGAGAAAATCGAGTAATCGAAGAAGTCGAGCAAGAACTGCATCCTCTTTCAGGAGAAAACCGCAGCAATGGTACATATTCACCCAGTGGCAGGGTCCACACAGAATGGCTTCAGATGATCTGTTCAGCTTTAACACCAAACACATCATGGAGAAAACGCAACAGGGGTGATTCCACAGAGGGCTGAAATGTCATTGGCCACCCCACCGGAAACCCCCCACCCCCCACCTCACCCCTAGGCATTTAAACAGGGAGGGGTTCAGTGTTCACACAAGCCACTGTTGAAAAGCTGGGTAGATGGAATAAGAAGAAGGAGAAGAAACCTTCATCTGTCACATATACATTACAGTGAAAGACTTTCTTTTCTTTACACATCCCAGCTTGTTAGGAATTTGGGGTCAGACGGCAGGGTCAGCCATGCTACAGTACCCCTGGAGCAGAGAGGGTTAAGGGTCTTGCTCAAGTTTTCGAGACAGGTGAGGAGTTAATAAAAATAATTTATTTATTTATGAGTTATATTTATTTACATTTATTGTTAGAGCTTGTATCTTGGGATCCCGAGTGAAACAGAAAACAGAAAAGCGTTCACCCTATCGACCTCTGACATGAGCATGAGTTGGCTGGCTTCACATTTATGTTTCTGTAAAGCTGCTTTGAGACCATGCCCATTGTATAAAGCGCTATACAAATAAAACTGAATTGAATTGAACTGAATTGACTTGAATGATTCAGAGGAAGCACGTGTTAGCCGTCTCCAATGGGGGGTTGGTCACAGAGGAGAGCTGGCTGGCTGCTGGGAACTGGCCAGGATTAAATTCAGGACAAAAGGGGGAAAATGCTTGTATCTTGTTACAACATGCGTGTACATATTGTCATTTTAATATCCAAAAATGTTAATAAATATAATGTTGCAGGAATAAACATTGTAAGCTCTGTATTTTAGTGTAATTACCCCATTTCCATGGCAGTGCACTGGAGTTTCATGTTTGTTTAATAAAATCAATAATAGAAAAAAGAGGTTTTAAAAAATATCCTAACCCGTTTAGCCATACTCCAGCCCTGGAGCTCATCACAAGGGACGCTCCGCTGAACACTCCCAATGATGTCCAGGGAAAGTGACATTTTTTGGGAGTTGCAGCTGGACACAAAAAACATGACAACCACTGGAGTAAGAAATTGACTCAGGTAAAAATAAATAAATAAATAAATAAATAAATAAATAAATAAATAAATAAACAGAAAGACTGAAGCACATTTTTAATGAGGATTTTGAACAAGTCAGTGGTGGAGTAACCTTCTGATCATGCAGTACACCGTGACTAACCACAAAACCATAACAACTCTAATAGGAACTCTTTAATAGGAACACCTGCTCATTTGTGCAGTTATCCAATCAGCCAATCATGTGGCAGGAGCACCATGCATAAAATCATGCAGATACAGGTCAAGAGCTTCAGTTCACGTCAAACATTGGAATGAAGAAAAAGTCTGATCTCTAAACTGTGACTTGATGGTGAGGTGGTGTGGTTGTTGGTGCCAGCTGTGGCTGGTTTGAGTATTTCAGAAACTGAAACTGACCTCCTGGGATTTTCCACTCACAGCACTCTGTAGAGTTCACAAAGAATGGTGCGAAAAACAAAAAACATAATTTGTGTAGAGAGTCTGCACACTGAATCATCTTACTGATGAGAGAGATCAGAGGAGAATGATCAGACTGGTCTGAGCTGACCAGATCGGAAGTCTATAGAAACTCAGATAATCAGTCTGTACAACCGCGGTGAGCAGAAAAGCATCTCAGAACACACAACACATGATCTCATGATTCCTGCTCTTGACTGACAGGAGTAGAACCTGGTGTGGTCTTCTCCTGTTGCAGGTAGCTCGTCCACCTCAAGCTTCGATGTTTTGTGCATGCTGAGATGCTTTTCTCCTCACCACAGTTGTACAGAGTGATTATACGAGTTACTGTATCCTTCCTGGCAGCTCGAACCAATCTGTCACTCACTCAATGTTTTATATTTTTCACACCATTCTGTGTAAATTCTACACACTACAATATCCGTACCACGGTTAAAGTCACACTTTAGAAATCACACTTTATCCCCATTCTGATGTTTGATGTGAACATTAACTCAAGCTCTTGACCTGTATCGGCATGATTTTATGCACTGTGCTCCTGCCACATGATTGGCTGAATGGATAACCGCACAAATGAGCAGGTGTTCCTATTAAAGTGGAAGGTGAGTGTATAATTATAATACCATAGAACATGAGAATATCGGCAGCAGACTGAAATAACTGGAGATTGCATTCTGTAAATAGTTTAAAGTGAGCACGAATAGTTTTTGTAGAAAATAGGACTATAGATTTTCATACAGTATAACATGGCATTTTCCTGTTTTTTATTTCATAATAAAAACAAAGAATAGAAGCTGAATTCATTCCTCCAGCTGAATCTCGTTTATCTCCAGCTAGTTAATCAATGTTAGGCACTGACCTTAGTCCCGGCCTCACACAGAAATGTTGTCGAACCAGTCTAATTCCATGAATCATTCCTTTATCTGACTGAAAAAGAAAGCAAGCCGTGTCGAGCTCACTTATAGACGAACCTGTACTTCGGTTCACATTATGAAGCCAGTGATTTGGACTTTTCTGCTGTTTTGGTCAATACCTCTGACCACTGGAGGAGGTGAGTAGAAACTTAAACTTTATTGTGGTGGAAGTAAACAGCTGGCTCTGTGTCATCTGGATCTGAGTATTAGTTTCAAAGCTCATAAACTGAGATTAGTAAACAACTAAAGAAAACAGACTTGGACATGGTCATTTGGACAGAAAAACATTACCTCTGTGCTGTGGAATAACTCTGGATTTGTTCCTAAACCTGAAAATAACATCTGGTTTAATTCGGATTAAAGTCGCAGGATTACACGGGAATTATGATGTTCTTCTTTTAAGGAAGTTAATTAAAATGGCATTTAAAGAAGTGGGTTTAATGATACGTTTCTACGTGTTTCTACGAGTTTCAAAATAGACTGAACTTTGAAATCAGTGCGCAAATGATTAAACAGAAAGAGTTAAAAAAAAACAACATCAACAACGTCGACAGCTTGAGTCAGAAATAATGTGTTTAAAGTTCACTGTGAGTATTCATTCCTTTGCTGCATAGCTCGCATTTCAACATTCCATCTTCAGGGATGTTAGTCACATCCTTTATTTAGATTTAGAATAGTAAGAAGACTGTTGATGAATTAATCTTTAACTCTCACAGACGTGACGGTGTACTGCAGCGTGACCAGCAACTGTGTGCTGCCCTGTACGTCCACTTATCACAACATCATCCACTGGTATAAAGACGGCAAAAAGGACTCCGTACATACCTTCTACGATAAAGCAGATAATCTGCAGTACCAGGATGCGGATTTTAAAGGACGGACATCTCTGTTCAAAGATCAGATCCCTCAGGGAAACGCCTCACTGCTGCTGAGATCGATCCGGATTGAAGACCAGGGCAGATACAAGTGTTACACTGCAACAAACTCTGACAACAGGGAACAATTTGTCTTCCTAAAAATCAAAGGTGAGCGACATGGAATAAACCATTGAGTGTGTGTGTGTGTGTGTGAGTGTGTGTGTGTGCTGTTAGAGTAAAATAATCAACAACACTATCTTCCTATTACAGCTTCCTCTAAGACCACATCACTTTGCAAACAATTACAATTTTATCCATTAGAAAACGACACATCGTGCTTTTTATCCGTTTCTAGTTACATTTAATTACATTTATAGTTAGTTCCTGTGATTATATATTATATATATTACAGCAGGTAATCATTTATAAACACATCCTTTTCTGTTTTTGTTTCTTCCCAGCGATCCATTCAATTATTCACCCACTATTTGTTTTTCATCCATTCTTTCTTACTTTTTCTTTCATTATATCCATTTTTCTTGCTTTCTTATTTATACCTTTCTTTCATTATTTCTTTCCTTCCTTCCCTTACCATTCTTTTAATATTCCTTCCTTCCCTCTTCCTCCTTTCCTTCCTTCCTTCCTGTCCTTTCTTTTTTCATTCCTTGCTTCCTTTATCTTTCATTCCTTCACTTTTCCTTCCTTTTCACCTTTACCATTCTTTTACCATTCATTTCTTCCTTCCTTTTTCCTTTCTTTCGTTATCTTCCTTTACTTCATTACTTTTTCTTTCCTTCCTTTACCATTATTTTACTATTCCTTTCTTATTTAGTTTTTTCTTACTTCCTTTGTTGTTTTCTTTCTTTAATTCCTTCCTTCTTTGCCTTCGTTTTTTCCTTTTCCTTTACCGTTTCCTTCTCCATCTATCGATCTCTTTATTGTTCATTTCTTTTTGTCCATTCTTCCATTTATAAACGCAGTATCAGACTTCGCTGTGCATCAGACATCCAGATGTTGTGAGAAAACCAACACCTGTCAAATAAGTCAAATACGATTAGACTTCATAAACACCTACCAGTGACTTGTTTATTTGTTTTTTTTAGTTCCAGTTAAATGGGTGGATTTAAAAATGACGAGTGAGGGAATTACCTGCACCACGAAAGACATTTACCCAGAACCCAATATCTCCTGGTCCAGAGACGGCAGGTCAGAAGACAAGTTTACTGTGACCAGGACAGGAGATAAAGAGGGTCTGTTCTCAGTGAGCAGCGTTCTCACTCAGTCTGTCGAAGAAAACACCACATACAGCTGCTCCATCAGCCTCGGGGACGAGAGTCAGCGTTACAATGCCAGCCTGAGAAAAGGTGAATACACCGTCAAACACCTCGTCAAACACCTCAACAAACACCTCAACAAACACTTCGTCAAACACCTCATCTAGCATGATTACAGCAATCACGAGACTACATACATTTGTTTTTAAATACAGAATATTAAACACACAGATCAGCTTTAACAATCCTTTTCTTATTTTGCAGAGAATGTTGAGATTTTTCCAGGACACAACGTTACTATTCACTGTCCCGTCTCTCAGGACAACGCTGGAAACAGCAACATCACCCTGACGTATGGCAAATCTTCTACCACTCTGAACTACACCCAAACGTCCCAGCTACCTACCACCACAGTGGAGTGGAGGGGGAAAACGTTACATCTCGCACGTGACGGGACCGTCACAATCCACAACCCGGAGAACGTTGAGTATACAGGAACCTACACGTGTGAGAGATTAACAGCACAGTCCAGACATGTGGTGCACACCGAAGTGAAAATTAGCTCAGGTAAAGCTCTTCTCCATCTCCTTTCACTAATAATCAGATGCAGTAATGACATATCTGCAAATGGATTCAGTGATATTTTCATTTGCATTGAATTTATGACATGATATTATGACATTAAATATAGATCATCCCCCAACAGCTTACCTTATTAGAATTGCTGTCGGTGTCATCGTGCCCATCGTTGTCGTGGTCGTTACCATAGCTGCTGTATGTTTGGTAAAGTGGAAAAGAGGTGAGATCACGTTTCCTTTCCTGTATAATGTGGATGTTCAGCTTCGAATTCAAGTTTTTAACATTTGGTAAAAAAAAGTACAAAAAATCATAAAAGGAAAAAAAAAGTCTGCCCCTCAAATGACGCTTTTGGTTATTGATGGAAATTAGTGCGCTTTTCACCAATTTACCAATAAATTAAAGCTAACTAACAACCGCTGCTTTCCTCATTAGAACTAGTTACAGAAACTAAATATTAATTAATTAATTAATTAACAAACAAACAAACAAACAAATAACTTGCCTGGCTGTTTCTGTTGTCACAGTTATTAGGGTTTAAAACGGAGAGAAATTGTAATCAATTGCTTGAAGCTCTCTGGTGCAATAAAGCCACCTCACAGATTTAAATATATATATATATATATATATATATATATATATATATATATATATATATAATTTGTGAGGTGGCTTTATTGCACCAGAGAGCTTCAATCTATATATATATATATATATATATATATATATATATATATTATACAGTGATCCATTTTGAAATGTACTGAGCGGAAAGTAGAGATGTTTTCTTTTGAGTTAATTACAAATACTTGTCGAGTGCTTGGACCCCTGACTCTCCAGGACCACAAGTGGATTTATTCATGTGTGTAAACGAAGTTATTTTGTGATTACATCATACATAGACAAAAACGTTTCTGACACTTTACAGCAAAAAACGAGGGAAATGGAGGGGAACCAAACCTGAAACCACACAACGGCGAGGGCAGCAGTGTAATCTAACAGCATCTGGACAAGGACAAACTGAAGCAGCTATGACGGAGAGGACGCTCGGGAAAGAGAGAGAAGCCGAAGTTCCGATTAAAAGTGCAGATCGTGAGAACAGATTTTTTTTAGGAATATATATTTCTGTAAAAGCACACAGAAGAGGTCAAGAACACCTCGAGGGTTGTTTCCTTCCACGTCTTTCTTCTTGATATCACTTGAAAAGGTACATGATCTTTCTAATTCCCTGTATACTCTGTTGGCTAAGGTCACCTCCACTCACATAGAAATAAGTATAGTAATTTAAGTTAGGTTTTAACATGATCAATTTTGCTGAAAGTTTGAGTTATTAAGTCAAAATAATAACAAAACAGGAAAAGGATATATTTTATGTTGTGTTAAAACATGTATCTGTGCGCGTTAGCCATCAACAAAGGCACAGAAAAAAAGGCAAAGACAAATCCTCATGCACACTTCCTGTTTGGCGGGATTCCTGTCAGATTCACTGACCTATTACGGGCAAACTGTTTGATCATTTTTGCCAAATTTGGTGATGATTGGACAAAATTTGTAGGAGTAGCGAAAAAAAACAACAGTTTTTGACAAAATCCAAGATGGTGGAAAATCTAATTAGGCAAGAATTGACATCGTAGGATGCGTTGAACTCGTCTCCACCCAGGGAATCCGGGGATGTCTTTTAAAGTTTGGAAACAAACTTTGAACGAAAGTTACAACCATGAAAGTACTTCCAAAGTAAGGTAAGCCCAACTTTTGACTCGATGTTGGTGCTAGAGCACTGGCAGCACGGCCCAAATTTGATCAGAACAAATGGTCCTTAGACGCATAGCCCATTGTTGATGGCGGTTTTCTGTACGGACACATTTATTAAACATTAATGGAAGGAGTCTCCAGTGTCAGCAACAGTCTTATTAACTCGAAGAGAAAAAAGAAGAAAAGCTGGTGAAGGAATGGCTCTGTATAGCTGCTATAGCATAAGTGAAAACAAAAACAGAGCATTAAATGTAACTAAATGAAGGTTTATTGTTTTCCAAACAGAAAAGCATGCTATAATCAAAGATAATATGCTAGCTGTAAACCATAACACTGCCATCTGATCAACTGAGCAAGCGAACAAGTTTTAGACAACATAACGAAAGTAAACTGCACTAGCAATTAATCAGAACAAATGGTCCTTAGACGCATAGCCCATTGTTGATGGCGGTTTTCTGTACGGAGATAAGTGATATTTGGAGCTTATATCTGTCTTCTTAGAACTATTTATATGCTGCCTGATAGGAGACGTCTCTCAGAGTCGCCTTGTCGTGAAAGGGGACGAAGTTTCCTTAAAGTTAAAAATATGAAGGATTGAAGATTAATTTAACTGCATATGAAGAAATTACTGCAAATAGAGGGTTAACAATCATCTGTTTTTTATGTGTATGAAGAGTTTTTATTTTTTCCTGGTATTTATTTTGTCTTTATACATGTTTGTGATGTAGAGAATTAAGAATAAATTCATGTGTATAAAACTCAGTTTTTTTTCCATCCGTGTGGTGGTTTTTTTTTTGTTTTTTTTTAAATAATCTGCTTTCTAAATAAAGCACTATTCAGTAGCCAAAAAGTAAAAAAAAAAAAGAAAAGAAGAGAAAATCTGCTGGACTCTGCAGGCCAAGCAGCGATATTATGACTGACACGAGTTTCTACGATGACAATAAGGAAAAGCCGTGCTGAAGAAATAAACGAGTAAAGCCTGTATGGAGTTTATCACATTCCATCACGGGGCTCAGTAAATAAAACAGAAACTGACTTGTCACTAATTAGTCAGTCAGTAAAACACAATAAACACAGCAGCCTTTGACCTTCATACAGCATGAACACTACCCCCACAGGGATAATTAAACGGTAATTAAAGGGAGGCGTAACACATCAGGATTTAATGAAAAACATCTGTAAAAAAAAATAAAATAATAAAATCTCATCTATTTCTGCTTTTGTGTGATTTACTCGTTTGATTTAATTGTTGGACCAGACTCAAAAATGGAGTTTATTCAGTCATCATGAGGTGCAGCGCCATCTACTGGCTATGTCAAATCTTTTTCTTCCCCCCCAACCCCCCAAACAAAATCAGTACATTAAAAATGAACTAATTGATTAAATCCATCTTGGAACGGAATCGTTTCGCAATGCCAGATAAAATATGCATTAATTAATATAATGAAATATTCGTTTATTTATTTTAAAATATGATCCGAGAGGAACAACGTGTAGAAAAAGTACAGACAGACAACAACACACAAAGAAAAGGCAATAAGTTACCTGGATCTCAGAGTTAAAAATATTTAAAATCTATTTCATGTATTTGTCATCCGAGTTCATCATGGCTGGTGTGTGTGTGTAGTGCATGTAAACCAAAAATCTGGAGTGTCTGTAAATGGGGCCATTACTTCTAGAATCCATTAATCTGGATATGTGTACAGTGTGTTTGTGTGTGTGTGTGTGTGTGTGTGTGTGTCACAGAGAAAGGTTGGCCGTGGCGTCGCTCTTCAGCTTGCCGCTGCTCAGGCTGTGGATCATGGCGATCATCTGCGTGTGTTTGTTCAGCTCCTCTTCCTTCTTCTGCAGTTTGGACTCCAGTTGAGATCTTTGCAGCTCCAGAGATGAGGCCTGAGGAAGAGAAAAGCTCGAGATGAAACCGGATTTCATTTTAGAGCCAGCCTGCTTGGAGAAGGACGTAATTCTCTTCTCTCTCACCTTGATGCTGGCATCCTTCCTGGCCTGCTCTGTCTTGGCGAGTTCCTTCCTCAGCATGTTGACGTTCTCCTCCAGCTCTCCGGCCTGCTCCTCCTGTTTCCTCACCTCGGCCTGCAGGTCTGAAACGAATACAAATACAGATACGAATAGATGGTGGATTGTTTCGGGCGTGGGGGATGCCTGAAATATTCACAGCGTATCACTGTTAAGCTTTCAGATGAACAAACGATGACTATATTCATTAACAAGAACGTGAACGTGCAGGGCTGCGTGATGCATTTACAGCATTCGTTCATCCTCAGTAACGGCCTGGGCAGGGTCATGGCAGTTTAAATTAGGCTATGCTGCTGACACTTCTACATCAGAGCGTCGTTCTACCAGAAAGAAAAGAAAATACCTTTCTGACTTTCAGGCCATGACTTTAAATACACACACACACACACAGAGACTGTGTAACTGCGTTATCACACACACTCCGCGAGCTACAACGTCTCCTCACCCGCAATAGTGTGGTGTTTCTCCTGCATGGCTGCTTCCATGGTTGAGATCTTCCCTTCCTTGTGCTGAAGCTCTGAGGACAACCTGAAGAAAAAAAAAAAAAGAGCGAGGTTTAAGTTAGGGTTTGGTGATATAACAAAATGATCATATCACGATACTGGAAGATATTTTTATAATACATGTTATGTATCATGATATACAGGATTGGAAACAAACAGCTAGAAAAAAAGAAAAAAGAAAAATGTATGCCTATAAAGTCTACAAAAAGAAACTGATTTCTGTTTTTAAATAATAAATTCTAATGCTTTTTAATAAATTCACTAAATAACTAATAAATTTTTTTTGTATAAAACACTATAATCAACTGCTTCCAAGGTGCTAAGGGTGTTGCATCCCCTACTGCCAGGACTGTGTAACTGCAACATATTTTTGGCAGCCTGTAGTTTGCAGCTAAAGCAGCTCAAAATCTTCACATTTCCTCAAGAAGCTCATCACTCGGTATTCTACAACAGTGTGACGGAGATTGATCGTGACCCCAGACCGACCTCTCCTGCTGCATTTTGAGTCCGTCGTTGCTCTTCTTCAGGGACTCGGCCTGCTGCGTGAGGGAGATGTGGGCAGCCTGGAGCTCCTTCAGCATCGCTTCGCTTTTATTGTACCTAAAGACGAGCAGAGGTTACGCTGCTACACTGAATTACGGTTAATAATTAGTCAGCAGTGAGCTGAGTACCGTAAGTTCCTGTGATAGGAAGAGGGACGTCTGTCCTCACCTGCTCAGCAGCTGATTGTAGGTGCTCTTCAGGTTCTGGTGTTCGTCAGACACGGCCTGCAGGCGGCTGATGTGCTGCAGGAGCTGCTGACTGTCGCTCTTCAGCTTCTCCACCTCCATCACCTGATCGCTCAGCTCGACCTGCAGCTCCTCCTTCCTCTTCTCCGTGTCCTTCAGCAGAGACGCCAGCTTCCGGGCCTTCAAACGGACATCATCAGGGGGTTGGAGAGTATGTCAGAGTGTATATGTGGGTGTAGGTGGGCGAGTGAAGCTTACAAGCTGAAGAGTCGACCTAGAATGTGGCTTTGAAAAAAACGAGTGTGTGCATGCTGTGCCGTTGAACGTGTGAAATAAATGTGTGAAGGGTGCGTGTGTGTGCGCAGGTGTCTGTCTCACCTCAGCCTCGGCCTGTGCTCTCTGACAGCGGTACTGAGCAATCAGACGGTCAGCCTGAGACAGAGCAAGAGCTTTGGCCTCCAGCAGGTCCTGCAGACGGCCTTCCTTAGACTGGACACACACACAGAACCGAGAGAGAGAGAGAGAGAGAGAGAGAGAGACAGAGACAGAGAGAGAGAGAGAGACAGAGAGAGACAGACACACACAGAGAGAGAGAGAGAGAGAGAGAGAGAGAGAGAGAGAGAGACAGACAGAGAGAGAGAGCATGAGAGAGAGAGACAGACAGAGAGAGACAGACAGAGAGAAACAGACAGAGAGAGAGAGCATGAGTGAATTTCAAAGTGTTTCAAAGTAGCTCATATTAAGAGATAGCACATTTATGAAAAAACCCACAGCAAATAAATAAATAAATAAACAAATAAAGATCCCAATATCAAGTTTAAACTGGTTTGGATATAATTTTGATTTTAAAAACGTGTCTAAATTATAAACAAACAGATAGATAAATAAACAAATAAATAAATCAATGAACAAACAAACAAACAGATAGCGATCCCAATATCAAGTTTAAATTAATCTGAATATAATTTGGATTTTATTTTAAAAAAATGTGTCTAAATAATTTTTTTAATAATAAAAAAAACAAACAAACAAAGAAGTAAATAAATAAATAATAGATTTTTATGTAAACTTGTATATAATATACACCCACACTCACAAATTCAATTAAAACAAAAAAACAAAACAAACAAAACAAATATAACAAACGAAACGTATCTGATCTTTAAGGTGACGTACGGCCAGGGCGGAGATTTTCTGCTCGTACACGTCGATGATCTCCGACACGTGCACATCTTTCATCTGCTCCTGTAACTTCAACAAGAAATGACACCGGATGAGCCGAAAGAAAGCGAAAATACTTTTAACCAGAGACAGGAACTCGTCAGAATTTCCCCTCGTAGTCGTGTATATAAAACTATTACTATCTATATTACTTATAGATTTTAATACAGAGCACAATGAGTAGCAAAAACACAGCATTAATAAAATATTACAGTAATAACTGGCTCGAGAAATACATGAGGGATTAAAGTCTTCCAAGTCCACACACTCCGATATCACGCTCGGTTCAAATGAAAATGTAATAGAAGGTGATTTTATTGCACTTCAGCTATACAAAGACAAAATGTAACTACGTCAAAACTCAAACGTGAGAGATAAATGAATATTTGATCTTGTTTTTTGCCCTTGCACGCCTCACGCTGGAGAGAAGTTGCATTACAGTGGAACAGCACTTCAGACCGTGCAGTTACACACCAGACCAGTGTGATATGACACGAAGTAAATCAGTACTGGTTTATTTCTGTATAATGAGCTGGTACAATAGACACACATGTTAAAACATGCGTATTAATACATAATAATAAACCTGTAATTCCATCAATGAAATGGATATGACGGAAAACTGACAAATTTTGTCGTGTTATTCGAAGTGTTTTTTTTATTCGCTTTGGACGTCTCTTTTTATTTGTTATTTGGAGCGTTACGTTTTGGTTCAGGTTGGATGTGTTGGATCTTTTATTTGCTTTAATATATATATATATATATATATATATATATATATATATATATATATATATATATATTTAGATATTTATTTCATTTTTAAAAAGTGCAGTACGTTCTCATGTTTTTTTTTGTGTAATAAAGTTCAGCAATATTTTATATTTTAGAGTATCAGTTTTAAAAACTATCGATTGATCAATCGGTTATCAGTCCACCTGTAATTACTAATGCACGCATACTAATATGAATAATGAATGAATAAATTAAAATGAATTAAAAGTAAATGAGGAGCACACCTGAATGCCGCTCTGCAGTTTCTCGATGAGGCTGTCGATGCTCTGGCGAGACGGACTGTTCGGAGCAGCAGAGGACAGAGTAAAGTTCTTCTCTGGGGCCACTCCGTCCTCCTGAACGCCGCCGCCTCTGACGCTCAGCTTGCCCTCGCGCTGCCGGTACGCGTTATTCGCTGCGATGTTTTCTCCTAAACTGAGAGGAAAAAAAACCAGGAACATCACGAGCGTGTACGCACAGAAACAAGTCTGATATCTGTCTCATTATTAATATTATTATTATTATTATTAGGTAACACATACTACGAATCGTGTATTCCTAATGCCTAATTCCAAGTGCATTAAGCTGTATAACTGCTCTTTTGTTGTTGTTGTTTATTTATGTTGCACTTTTCATTTTGGATCCAAAAGATAAAAATACAAAACAAATTTATGATTGTAAATGTATGGGAATTACGACAAATCATGAAAAATAAAAAAAACTATTTATTAAATTACTACTAGATACTTATTATTATGTAGTAAATAACTGTATTTTTTTCTTTTACTGAAGTTTAAATCTAATACCTATGAACAGACCAGCCTAAATTATAATGATTTTCTTTTTCACTAAACTGCCACTTCTTAATACTCGTGATTTCTGCTCGTACACTCACATGACGGCTGGGAAATCGGGCAGCGGAGCGGCTTCGAACAGGACGTGCAGCGCCGTGTGTACTTGCTCTCGGTGCTGAGACGTCAGGGCCTGAGACAGAGGCGTCACCATGCGCTGGTCCTACACAGCAATCACAGCATTTGGTATACGATACACACTTCCTATTATCCACACACACACACTCTTTAACATTTTACCTGCAGCATCCGGTAAAAGCAGGTCTCCATGTCGTCTACGTGCTGCTTCAGCTGGCTCATCAGCTCCAGAGTCTTCAGGACCGTCTCACAGCACGCGTGGCTACAGGACACGAGATGAAGAAGGGAAAGGTCACGCACTATACCCACGAACATTTTCCTTTCTCTACTTCCCGTTTTGTGCTCTCGATTCTCATTGGCTGTTGACCACATGAGTTCAGATCTGACTCACTACTAGATGAAAAAATAAAACTGCATTTAAAAAATAAAATAAATAAAAAGCTCCTCAAGCTGCCTGATGGCTGACGGACGTTTATCCCACCTGAGCCGGGAGCTCGAGTCCGAGCAGATAGATGTGACGTAGTCCTGACTGTTAGACAGCAGCAGCTCCACCAGCGACACGCACAGCTCCGAGCTCACGTGCTGCGCCACCAGAGTCTTCAGGAAGTCGTCTCCACACAGGAGTGAGCGTGTCAAGGACATTTCATCAGGTGGCGTTGATTCGTTTTCTAGAACAGCGGCGAATTTCTGACACGAGCGCTGATGCAAATCACAGGTTTATAGTAACGCGCTCGTTCTGATACGTTACCGTTTCTATAGTAACGGCTCATTCACAGGTACGCCGTGTATACGCCACATAAATGGATGATAATACGCGTGTAATCGTTTTCTGTAAGGAGGCGTTTATTTAACATGTAAGGAAGGAGTCTCCAGTGTCAGAGGAGTTTCTCGACAAGCCATGTCTTGTTTTCGTTTTTCCTTCGCAACATGACTATAAACAGATAAATATAAATAAAACACTGTAGTCATTGGCACACTGCTGTGGAACAGGTACTGTATAGGATATCAATCAGGAGGTCCAGCGCTCGTCCAGCTCTAGCACAGTGCCTCTGTAGCAGCGCGTCTCCTTCGCTGAAGTCTGGCGTGTGCAGTAAACTCTGCAGCGCTGGGAGGAGGAGCTCCAAAAACGAGCGGGCAGAACCAGACTGCGAGGAACCAATCACTTCCTGAGCATAAACACACACACAGTGTCTATTAGAGATTAGCGTAATACAAGACGAGACAATAAGGACACAGTAATGGGACGATTCACAGTACCTTCAGGTTATAGCGCCCCCTCTTGACAAAGCATATTTACATATTTAATTTTGAAAGAATCCTGATTTTCTGAGAGATTGCAGATATCACTAGATATTTTTCACTAGATAACAACTTATATGATTAGAAGAAGCTCATTTAACGTAAAACATCTGTATTGAATCTTTACAACTGTATTCTTTTCCCTTCCCTTTAATTAAGTTTCATTAATTTTATTTACACCATGGTCTGACCGAATACTCGATTCTGATTGGCTGGAAGGTGTGCGTTAAAACCGTACACAGCACATGTCGTTACAGTCCGTTTAATCACCGCTCTAAATTAATGCGCTGCCTATACTAACTGCTGGAATTGATGAATTTCCGTGCATTGCTCAACCTCCTGTTGTTGTCTATCCAACGTTTACTTTGAGATATTTGTTCTTTAAAATAATGATATAAGCGCACAGGTTCTCAGGAATGGACTGGAGTGTAGGTGTGTGCCTGTACTCCAGCAAAATGGCACTTTTATTTTTTCGACGTATTGAGAGAGCATTTCTCAGCACTGCTTCTTTTTTTTACATTATATTGTGCACAGAAGACAGAGACAGAAACCACAGTGTGTGATGTGGCGAGGTTTTAGGAAATGAAAACATGTTTAGACGACGGTCAACGTTCTGAGCTCCGTTATGTGGGACAAAAAACACAGTACGTGCAGCTCTCAGAGTTTTAAAGCTGTGGTATAGCAAAGGCTGACTGTTTTATGTTATATATATATATATATATATATATATATATATATATATATATATATATATATATATACACACACACACACACACACACACACACACACACATATATATATATATATATATATATATATATATATATATATATATATATATATATATATATACACACACACATATATATACACACACATATATATACACACTGTATACATACACACACACACACACACACACACACACACACACACATATATATATATATATATATGAAGTGCTATTATAGTGAAATGGAAGTGTTTAGGACCGACAGCAGCTCGGCCACGAAGCGGCTGACCACTGTTGACACTTACAGAGCAGACTGCTGAGTGTTGTTGCACACCGCACGCAAACAGAGCTTATCTTCCATTACATCAGTCACTACACAGTTCCAAACTGCTTCTAGAAGCAACATCAGAACAGGACCCGAGCTTCATGAAATGACTTTCCATGGCCGAGAAGCTGCACACAAACCTAAGATCACTATGTGTAATGACAAGAATGGGCTGGAGTGGTGTAAAGTTGTTGTTTTTTTTTTTGTAAAATTACAAATGAATTTATTTATAATATATTTTTTTAATGATTTATTCTTAGGATTTTTGTATTTATTATCGTGTCTATTTTCTGCTTCCTCCATAACGTTGTTTATTATTTGCTTTTTTTTTCCTCTCTAAAATGTGCTCTATAAAAGTGTATTAAATGAAATATATTATAATTTTTTATTATTGTTAGTAGTAGTTGTAGTAGTATTAAAAATTAAGAAAGAGCCTCAAGATTGAATACTACACGTCTTGCTTTTTGTGCATCATGGCATGGATCATCTCTGCACTTTTCATGCTGTGTAATAATAATAATAATAATAATAATAATAATTTTAACAATAATAATAATGGTTATTTTTAGATTGTAAGGTTCTGAGGCTTGAGACCAGAGAACCAGTGTTCTCCTCACACACCTCAAACAGCTCAGTGAAGAGCTCCAGCGCGAGCAGGCAGCACCGCTCAGGTCCCTGCAGTGGGCACGTGGCCCACTGGAGCAGCGCCAGACCAGGCTCCGCCCCCCTGACCTTATCAGGGTTCCTGGCAGTGGGCTGCAGTCGAGGGGCGGCGGGTTTTAAAACCGTCTGACAGATGAGTCTGCGCAGGGGTGGAACCGAGCACAGAGACACGAGCAGCTCCAGAACCTGCACAGACACCAAACTTTAATATTTATAACTTATTAAAACCAGATCATTGCTTAAAGGGCTGATGTTATTTATTATCTCTGCTAAAGATACGTCACCTTCACTGCTGTATCCGGGTCTTTACCGTGGAGAAGGCCGACCACCTCGCTCAGACACACGGGGAGGTGTTTATAACTAAACACACACACAGAGACAATAGTGTTAAAACAGTAAAACTACAACAAGGCTGATTTCACACCATAGAGTTGCTGTCACTTGACAATTACGCCTCCGTCTGATGGTGACTGATGGTCACCTACTAACAGCAGGTCTGTTGATTCTGGGTTTTAGCTTTCTAGCAGCGTCGCATTACGTGCGCTTGACATCATGTGCCATCGTCTGGGAAACGGCTTATACCTGCTGTTAGTAAAAAACCACCCGCGTTCCAGACGATATTACACACGATACACAATATTATTATGATACTACCTTTGTTAGATTTTTTTTATTTATTTAAATAGTTTCATTTAAATTTTTATATATTTTTTTAAAATAAAATATCAAGTGTATAAAATATTAATATAAAAAACACACACACACACACACACATATATATGTATGTATGTATGTATATATATATATATATATATATATATATATATATATATATATATATATATATATATGTGTGTGTGTGTGTGTTTTATATTAATATTTTTACAGCAAACAGTTTTGCTCTATTTTTCTTTCCTTCTTTTTTATTTTATCCATTTTCTATTCCATATTGTATATTCTAATTTATATTTTATATATGGAAGTTATATTTCATAGATAAACTGTATATTTTTATACATACTGTATATTTACAAACCTTTTGCTCTAGTTTTCTTTCATTAATGTACACACACACACACGTCACAGTGATAGTACCTGTCTGCTCGTCTATTTTGAATCTCTTTATCACCAGATGTAAACCAATCTTTATTTAAATTGTATTTCTGATGATAATAAACGTGATCTAGGAGATTTAGTTAGCAGATACTAACTTATAACACGATAATAGTGTTGTTATAATAGCAGTGTGAAAGCACCATCAGTCATTAGTAGAGTGTTTTTGTTGTTGTTTTTAAAGACCAGTGACGAGCCTACTTGGTGAGGTAATCAGCAATCTTGGCGTTTTTGAGCAGATCCACCAGTAAATCGACGGCGTAGTTCCTCGTCAGGGTTCCGTCCCCGTTCACGGTGATGTTAAAGATGAGCTGGAAGGTCTGGTGAATGTTCTTTGCGTTAAACAACTGAAACCACGCATGCACAGAAATAGAAAGTTAAAGTGTTAAACCGCAGAGGAGCAGACGGCAAGATCATAGAGATGAATTCAGCAAGTACCTTTTGTCCCACTTCCTCACTGAGGGTTAGGCTGGATAAGATCGAGAGCGCGAAGACGACCACGGTGAGGCAGTTGTGACCGAGGAAGTTAAGTAAAGCTCTGTAGAAAGCTTTAATGTTACTCTGGAAAGTATGATGGAAGAGGGGAAATAAAAATCAATAGGAGCTTCACTTAAGCATGGAAATAAGGGGGCGGAGTACAAATTGAGGGGGCGTGTCCTACCTGAGATTTAATCTGCACCTGTACAGACTGGTTGTGTCGACATAGATTAGCCATCAGTCCTAAGCACGGCTTGGTGATGTCATCATTCTGAGACTGGCTGCAAGTGAACAGTGAGTCAGTTGTCTTACTTACAGACAACTCCAAAAAGTATTGCAGCAGTAATGGCGGGGGGGGGGATGGGGGGTTGTAACAATGCAATGAGTGATCTTTTGCACTAAACGTGTACACGTTTAGTTTTTGAATGTTGGTTCTAAAATAATTGGCACCCCATGGAATGAATAACAGCGTGGAGCATCTTATTGTAATGTCTAACAAGACTTGGGACAAATGTTCATTTATATTCACAGTTTTTCTGCAGGGTTACAACCAAAATCCAAAAATTTTGGGTGCTGTTCCTTCACAGGGGCCATGTGTAAGGATCAGGAGTTGATGATAATACCCGAGATTGTCTCCGATCGCTGTGCAGCAATTGTACTGAGGATGTAACGAAAGCAGCTTTGTGGTTTTGTGAAAACGCCACAATGAGGGGCCCAACAGGAAAAGGTGATGGTGTGTCAGCGCCCCACACGAACATCACAGCAGCGTTTTTTTCCCTTCTGCTTTTTATATATGCAGCAGCACATGTAACAAAATACATATAAAATACAACTAGATGCAGATCACACAATAAATCTTACATGTTGAGCATGAGGAACGTGAGGAGGTCGTCTATGTGGGAGGCGCAGTGCAGGAGTCTGACGTTGTAAGTGAGACGCTGCAGGACCTGAAGACACTGAGAAACAAAAAAAAATGGTGATAATTAAATGGAGATTTTATGCAATTTATGCAAATGATGCAAAAAAAATGTCAGATGTCATAGAGATGTTTCTCTATTGAATTTAAGCCACGCATCTGCAGTGAAAAGGGTGTGAGGGGATTTTTACCTGTAGCACGATCGGCTCCTCAGGTGTAGCTCTGTTACAGTGGATGACGGCCGCCAGCGTGCCAACGATGTTATAACGGCTATGAAGCGCCTCTTTGCTCTCGTCATCAGATGCTGAAGGACAAACAATTCTTAGTACTAAGACACTGGACTAAGTGTAATGTAGCCCTAAAGTACTAAGACACTAGACTAAGTCTAATGTAGCTCTAAAGTACTGAGTACTAAGACACTGAACTAAGTCTAATGTATCCCTAAAGTACTGAGTACAAAGACACTGGACTAAGTGTAATGTATCCCTAAAGTACTGAGTACTAAGACACTGGACTAAGTCTAATGTAGCTCTAAAGTACTGAGTACTAAGACACTGGTCTAAGTTTAATGTAGCTCTAAAGTACTGAGTACTAAGACACTGGACTAAGACTAATGTAGCTCTAAAGTACTGAGTACTAAGACACTGGACTAAGTGTAATGTATCCCTAAAGTACTGAGTACTAAGACACTGGACTAAGACTAATGTAGCTCTAAAGTACTGAGTACTAAGACACTGGACTAAGTGTAATGTATCCCTAAAGTACTGAGTACTAAGACACTGGACTACGTCTAATGTAGCTCTAAAGTACTGAGTACTAAGACACTGGTCTAAGTTTAATGTATCCCTAAAGTACTGAGTACTAAGACACTGGACTAAGTCTAATGTATCCTTAAAGTACTGAGTACTAAGACACTGGACTAAGTCTAATGTAGCCCTAAAGTACTGAGTACTAAGACACTGGACTTATGCACATAAAACGAGTCTGATACACCTGCTGTAAAAGGACAAAAAAAGAGCGATCTTTCAGCCTGCCAGGGCATACCGAGCTGGGCGAGCAGAGACAGGACGCTCCCTGTAAGAGCAGGACTGGTGTTGGGATCTCCAGCTACTTCCAGCAGACCATTCAGACACTCACTGGGGAGAACCTGTCCTGAGGATAAGATCCTGGAGCACTTTAAGGCCGACACGTCCTGCAGAAACACCACAGTCCGTCATTCAGACAGCTCAGTACTGGACATGAAGAGCACTACACAGCTTCCTGAAGCAGCTGATTTATACCCCATGTAGAGCAGACATGTAGGAAAGTGTATGCACTTTGCTTTCGTGTCAAACGCGTGAGCTGAAAGGATGTCAAGTAGAACCTTACATCAGCAGAACTTTATATTTAATGTTTAAGTGTGAACTTGTCAACTCACTTGGATTTGTTTTTGGAGCAGTGATGCGTTCATTGTGCCTCTGTGGTCTCTGTGTTGTCGAATCGCCAGAAGCAGAGACTTCAGACACGTCGTTACATCCATCTCAAATAAACCAAAAGAACTACTCAGTTAAATCTAATTTATAATCCTAATCGATCAGTTTAAACTAATCGTGTAAATACAATAAGCGGCCACTGAAACCTAACTAGCTTGTCTGCTAGCTAGCAATGTTTACTAGCTAACTTAGCTTGTTCTTTTATGTAGAGTTAACGTTATAAAGGATTTAATCTCCTGATATTCTGACATTACACATCTTAGTATCTTACACTAAAGTCGCTTAATAAACCAATTTGACTTATTGTGTTGTATTTTTGTTGTTGTTGTTGTTTTGTTTTTCGTGTAAGGGGAATCGTCTATTCTTTCAGCTCGTGCAGGGAACCTGACTTCCTCCCGCTTTCAACTTCGAAATGCGGCTGGAACAGTCCATTTTCTACGCAGGGGGTAGATGGAACACAGAGGAACTGAAATGCCTTACAGTTGCCTTTAGAAAAAATTATTCAGATTAACAACATACTACATACATACTCGTTCAAGTAATATGTGTTTGATTCTTTTTTTTGTGCCTGATTTAACTGTGTAAATGTTTTATCTTAAAAGTACATCAACCCTAACCCGCCTCTAAAACCGACGCAATGACGTAGCCTGAGGTTAGCCACGCCTCTAACTCCCCAAGTGTCATGTCATTCAGTTTCCAGAGTGGAGAGACCAGTTTATAAAATAAAGCTGTTTCATGATTTAAATAAATAATATTAATAATAATATTACAACTTAAAGAGCGAATTTTACAATGTAATATATTCATTTTAAATACGTCCAAGTGTTTGTTTGTTTGTTATATTTTTTATAATAATATAATATACTCAAAGTTTATTTAGGCATTTATGCATGTAATTATTTGTAAACACATTTATTTATAAAAGCATTTATTCCTTATTTATTTATTTATCTTTTTATTTATTTGTTTATTTGCTTGTTTGTTTGCTTGCTTTATTTCTCTCTCTCTCTGTCTCTCTCATCCTGTCTGTTTGTTTGTTTGTTTGTTTGTTTTAAATTTACAATTTAATTGTTTAATAAATGTTTTATAAATGTTTAATGTTAGTTGCATTTTGGCTTGTTAGAGAGTTCATTTGCCAAACATCATCCTGAACTATATTTAAGAAGAAGAAGAAGAAGAAGAAGAAGAAGAAGAAATAACATATAATATATAATTATACAGTGCTGTGAAAAAGTATTTTTTAGTAAGTATCAGTATCCAGATATCAGTAACAGTATCCAGATGTCTTCTGTTTTTGTGTATATCTCATTACAATTTTATATCTCAATTGTTTCAGAAATGTAAACAAAATCTAAGAAGAAAAAAACATGGCAACCTGAGTAAGCACAAAATACAGTTTTTAATGATAAATGTTATTTATTGAAGCAAAAAAGTTATCAAACTGGGCCTGCGTGAAAATGTATTTGTCCCCTAATTCCCCAAATCTATGAAACTGCATTGATAACGGGGTTCAGCTGGACTAGATGCAACCAGACCTGATTACTGCAAACCCTGTTCAATTATATCAACACTTAAATAGAACTTTATCAACAGCATGAAGTTGGTTAAAAGGTCTTACGCAGTAACACACTATGGCAAAGTTGAAAGAAATTCCAGAAATGAAGAGGAAGAAGGTGATTGCAATATCTCAGTCTGGGAAGGTTTACAAAGTTATTTCAAAGGCTCTGGAACTCCACAGAACCACAGTGAGAGCCATTATCTCCAAATGGAAAAACTCGGCATGGTAGTGAACCTTCCCAGAAGTGTCCGACCTTCCAAATTTCCTCCAAGAGCACAGCGACGACTCATCCAGGAAGTCACAAAAGAGCCAAGGACAACATCAAAGGAACTACAGGCCTCTCTTGCATCAATAAAGGTCACTGTTCATGACGCCACTATCAGAAAGACAGCAAAAATGGCCTCCATGGAAGAGTGGCAAGGTGAAAACCACTGCTAACCCAGAAGAACATTAAGACTCGTCTGAATTTTTTCAAACACGTCTTGATGATCCTCAAAACATTTGGGAGAATGTTCTGTAGACTGATGAGATGAAAGTGGAACTGTTTGGAAGACAGGGGTCCAGATACATCTGGCATAAACCAAACACAGAATTCCACAAAAAGAACATCATACCTATGGTCAAGCATGGTGGAGGGAGTGTGATGGTGTGGAGATGCTTTGCTGCTTCAGGTTCTGGGCAACTTGCAGTGATTGAGGGAAACTTGAATTCTGCTCTCTACCAGAAAATCCTAAAGGAGAATGTCCAGTCTTCAGTCCATAAGTTGAAACTCAAGCGCGACTGGATTACGCAGCAAGACAATGATCCAAAGCGTAGGAGTAAGTCCTAGAAGTAAGTGGAAGTCTGATCTCCAGTTATCAGAAGAGTTTGGTTGCAGTTATTGCTGCTAAAGGTGGCACAACCACCTTTTAAGTTTAAGGGGCAATTAGTTTTTCACACAGGTGTTAGGTGTTGGATAACTTTTTTTTGCTTCAATAAAAAAAATATTAATAAAAAGTATATTGTGTGTTTACTTAGTACGAGATATACACAAAAACATCAGAACAGCACTGTACTACTACTACTACTACTACTACTACTACTAATAATAATAATAATAATGATAATAATAATAATAATAATAATAATTATTATTATTATTATTATTATTATTATTATTATTATATTTATTTGAAAAAAAGTCATCTTGTTATTTATGGTTTCTCCTCTTCTAAGTCACTTGCCCTCAGAATACAAATAAATAAAACAGGTTTTAAGTTTTCAAAATCTATTTCATTTTTTTAAAATTATAATTAATATATAATAATAATCATAATGAATTAATTACTCTGTCGTTACTCAATATAATTATACCCCCAAAGTTAGAAGACTCGTGCAAATCTTCTCTAACATACAATGAACACAGTGAACAGTAATCATTATTTTTAAAATATCAGAATTAGACTTAAATTCAGAATTAAAATCGTATTATATGTCACGTTTCTACTGCACTGTTCAGTTGCGATTCCATCCACTTGCAAAATTATTATTTTGTAAAATGAATTTAGAGTTATTGTCACAGTAGATAAGTTCAGCTCAGTATCAGAATGAAGTCTGAAATCAGTAGTGGAACTGATGACTGATTATGAAGAGCTGATATGGAGCTGAAGTGCTGAAGTGCACGGGCCACAGAGCATGAGTTATTATTCACATACTGAATGTTCACATACTCTTTATCAATGCAAAGAAAATCCATGACGACAAATAAAGTCTGCAGCCACCTACACGTTTTCCACCCGAATTCAATAATACATTATATTTACTGTTTCCACCGCTATGGCTTTTATCAGGATGGAAACAAGGGCATGTGTGGTTAACCAAACATGAAAACAGACAGATGGATAGACAGACAGATTTAACTGGAGTTCAGTCTTGTATATACACTGGGTATACAAAGTTCACACGTCCCTGTTCTACATGGCAGGTTTTTGTGAAGTAAAAGAACAAGACTAAGATAAATCATGACAGATCTTTTCTCATCGTTAATGTGCAACTGCAAAGCATATAAATAAAGTGAAAAACAATCTGAAAATCTTATAGGGGAAAAAAAGAAAAAGAAAAAATAACAATAACCTGTGTGTATAAGTATGCACACCCCTAAACTAATACTCTGTTGAAGCACCTTTTAATTTTATTATCTTGACTTGGCAATATTTTCTCACGCTTTCTTATAAAAACCTTCTAGATCCATCAGATTGTGAGGGCGTGTCCTGCGCGCAGCCCGCTTCAGGTCACCTCACAGATCTTTAGTTGGATTCAGGTCTGGGCTCGGGCTAGGTCATTCAAAAACATTGATCTTCTTTTGGTGAAGCCGTTGCTTTGTTGATTTGGACGTGTGCTTTGGGTCGTCGTCGTATTCTGCACTAAAACCGATTGGTATTTGTAGACATTCATGATTCCCTCCAGCTTGATAAAAGTCCCAGTTCTGGCTGAAGAAAAGCAGCCCTAAAGCATGATGCTGCCACCACCATGCTTCACCATGGGGATGGTGTACTTTTGGTGATGTGCTGTTTTTTGGTTGTTTTTTTGCACCAAACATACATTTTGGAATTATGGAATTATTAGACCTTTTGGAATTGGTCTCATCAGACCGTAACACATTTTGCCACATGGTTTGGTGTCATCTAGTTGAGGTTAGATGTTTTTTGTGATAAATGGTTTACGTCTAGCCGCCCCACCCCATCGCCCAGACATGTGAAGAATATGAGAGATTGTTGTCATGTACAGAGAGGAATCTCGTCAGATGTTCCTGCAGCCCCTTTAATGTTGCCGTAGGTCTCTCGGCAGCCTCCCTGGTAAGTTTTTGTCTTGTCTTGTTATACATATTCGAGGAACGTCCTGTTCTCGGTGATGTCACCATGGTGCTCCATTTTCTCCACATCTTGATGATGGCCTTTGTAGTGTTCCAGGGTTCATCTAATGTTTTTGAAATTCTTTTATACCCCTCTCCTGATCGATTCCTTTCGACTAGTGAGACCCCGTACAGGCTTTGTCAGCTTTTTGAGGATCACGGCTTTAGAAGTCAAATCCTACAGAAACAGCTGGTCTTTATTTGGAGTTATTCTGCCCTTTTCCCATAATAAAATATTAAAACTCTAGTAAACTGCTAAAGCGGTCTCTTTATCCCATCTGTAAAATTAATAAACAGTGACAATCCATATCTACAGTTTTCAGAATGCATGTAAGAATTTTCCCTTAGACATGTCCATAAACCAAAAGAAATATTTATTTACATACCGTATAAAAGCCTGGTTCAAGTTTACAACATTTACATTTATTCACCCGGTGCACACTTTTAGACAAAGCAGCTATCAAATGAGAATGATTCCAATATTTTTAACTTCACAATTAATTTGATATATTATGTTTGCACTGGTTTAAACAGGAGGAACAACGATGAGTCTTAAAGACTAAACACGAGAGTTCAAGTTCGTCTCATGACCCGCAGTTCATTTTAAACCCACTGTTTGTTTCTGGCTCCCGAAAGCTTGAGGATATCGGTGAAAAAATTGGGTTAAAAAAAAAATTACAGTACAAAAGAATCAATCGTCTGGCAGCACCTCGACATAATCATCAGCCGCATCCACGTCTAAGAGAGGAAGAGAAAAACGCAGGAATTAGAAAAGCTCTATTATGTGTATTAGTGAAATGAAGCTAAAGTAATAAGTTGAATTGTTTGTGAGGGTTCTTTCGCTCACTCTCGTAGTCTGGTTCATCGTTACTGATCACAGATTCCTGATCTGTTTGTTTCCTCTTCACAGAGTAACGTAGACGAGTTGCTAAACCCTGATTTCTCTTCTTATAGTGATGAACAAGATCTTCCAGCGTCTTAAAAAACTTCTCCTGTACCCCTGCACTGCTCTGAGAAGACAAAGTGGATTATTTTCCCAAAACAGCACAGAGGTTTATTCTTCTTACACCACAGCAATTTATCAACAATGCAAAGACTTTAAATATATATATATATATATATATATATATATATATATATATATATATATATATATATATATATAAACAACATATTATACTGTGTGTTGAGGCATGTCAGTGAAGTCAGTTTCTGTTCCCATTTGTGTTAATAGCAGTCATAAATAAGTTCCCTCACCAGCTTCCCTTTATTCTCTCTCGTGACATTAAAAAAGTCCAGCTTGTCATCTTTCGTTTTCCGAGAAGCAGCAAACAAGTGTACATGCTTCTGTCTTGAGGACGTCAGAAAATTTCTTCAAAAGTTACAGCGTTACTCTCCTCTGACTGTTACAAATAACAAACACTGGAGACTCATTCCATCACGGCTACATAAACATCTCCTTACTTTTAAAACGAGTGGCGCTTCCACCGTACGAGTCTCTGTGAATGAGCTGTTACTACAGAAACGATAACGTATCATCATTGAGAGAACGAGCGTGTTAAACAGAAACCTTTCGACAGCATGAATACGCAAAAGTTTGTTCACCTTACAGCAAAATAAAATATTTGCAGCGACATTTTGTCTCACAAAGGTCATTAAAAATGCTCGAATGGTCGTATTAGTTTATTATATTATATCAGTTCAAAAGTTTGTACCCCCTGTGTGATATGATAATAAGTCTTTATTGGTCACGTATTCATTATAGCAGAGTGGAATTCTTTTTTTCTTTGCATACCCCAGCATGTTAGGAAGTTGGAGTCACAGCGCAGGGTCAGCCAGGATACAGCGCCCCTGGAGCAGACGGGGTTAAGGGCCCAACAGTGGCAGGTTTGCTGCACCGGGGTTTGAACCCCCGACCGTCCGATCAGTAACCCAGAACCAGGCAGTGATCAGTGATATTATCTAATGACTTAGATGTATGTCCACCTTTTAGCTTTATATCCATTCTTTTTATCATTCTTACTCACACGCTGCCTTTTCTTTTTCAAATCAGGTTTGGAGACCAAGAGGGTGATGACAAATTTTTAACTCCTCTTTTTTTAAGGTACCAACATAAAATTTTTTAAATAATACATGCAGGCGGATGCAATTACAAAAAGCTGCATACAAGCAATAAGCAATGTTTGGCCTTCGAGCTCATGACCATATTGCTTATACACATTAATAAAGTTTTGACAGAACAAAAGAATTTAAATTGTCAAACTTACCAAAATATTATTTGTTAATTGCTAAAATGAGAAAGAAAATAACTACCTCTACATGCACTCGTTTAAAGAACTGTCACATTAAAAGAAAGATGCACGCATGGTGTTAATACTTCCTGTGGAAATATCTCACCGTGTACTCACTCACTGTAATTTTTATACAGCTCTGTGTTAAGACCAATTAGCAACTGACTCGCACATTTTTTCAGAATAGATGCCAATAAGTTGCAGTTTGTTTTAATGAAACACATCAGAAACCCTGCGCATCAGCAAGGAGGAACGAGTCCTATAAGTGTGACGTGATTTTAAAGCGTGAAATAAATTGCATATAGCTTGTACTTCATGATTGTATCTCATGTTGATTAAAAAGCCACATGGTCTGAAATAAAATCAGCTTCCCGATGAATATTTAATGTGTTATGATGATGTTTCTCTCACTGACCTGTAAAGTGTAATATCCAGAATGAGTTTGTAGGATCCTGTATGTGTACACCACTTTCTTTTTGCTGTAGGAACAAACAGAAAATCTGTTAACGGCAAACATGCACCAGTTAAATTATTCACAACAACAACAACAACAACAACATTAATAATAATAATAATTAGGCTACATATACAATAACAATAATTACTGTAATGCATTCCATAGCACCTTCCTAACACTCAATGTTGCAAATAATAAATACTAATAACAATAATAATTAATAATAAATAAATAAATAAATAGTATTAAGAAGCAAAGATGCATTCCTTTGCATCTTGGTTTTGATTATTTATTGTTCAATTAATCAAAAAGGCCAGAAATTAGAATATTATGCTTTCTCATTTGCAATCTTTTTAAATTTATTTTGTTTTTATGATAGTAAAAACAAAAACTAAACTTTTATTTATTATTTTATATTTGATCATATTTCATATGAGTTTAAAAAAATATATTATTGACAGTATATAAGCCTCATTATTTAAAAACAAAAAACAAGAGCTCTAAATGAAATGAAAAACCTGACATTAAAAGAAGGAATATATTTTATAAAAAATAATTTAAACAATTATGATTTTACTCTTTATTGCAAGTTCAGGGTAAAAAACAAAACAGAAGTAGTTTTTTGGTTGCGACGTGTAAAATGCTAACTTGCAAAAAAACAATTGTGTACTTTAAATCATATAATATTTAAAAATATATCATTTTTAAAAAGATCAATAACAACAACCAGAGCAGCTGCAAGAAATGCAACAGGTGACACAAACAATTTATAATATAATTATTGATTTATCAAATAAACAGGCAATAAGGTTTTTATTTAATGAGGCCCTGAAGGACCTTGGATGTATTTTGGGTGTGACATGGATAAAGAATAAAGGGATAAAGAGAGATTTCTTTTTTTTAAATGCTGTAGTTATGTATTGCTAGGTAAGATATGTCTTGGTATAAATGTGGCCTTCTTCAGGTTCTGAGGAAGTTATAGTGTGGGAAACTGAAAGACTAAAGAGATAACATCTGTACATGTGAAGCTTCATTATAACACATTCTTCATTCAGCTTTTTTCTTTTTTTTCAGACTTCTACACCTGCCTGCATTTATTATCTGAAGCTCTACAGAAGAAGAAACTTCAAACTGACGAACGGATAAAATAAACCAACACTCACAAGACGCAGAGGCACAGAGCTCCATGGATGGTCTCGCTTTCCCGGATGAGAAACGATCCATCTTTTCCCTTCGCAGACAGGATCTCCTCGCAACGTTCTCTGGTGATGGGACCATGGTAGAAGAGGAGATCCATGTACTCCATCACCCCAGTTCAGTCGCCTCAACAACCTCCACGGGAACTGCTAACACAATCCTCTTCAACTGAACCACGAATTTAAAAAAAAATAAAAAATAAAAAAAAAACAACTGTAGACTTGAAGTCAATATTAAATCAGTTTTACTAAATAAAAATCCTCAGAACGGTAGAAGATCCATCACTGATGTTAAGTGAATGTAACTTCTCCAGAACCTTGCACAACCTAACAGTCTGTTTGTGTGCTGTAATGTCATACTTCACACAGGAAATGTGTGTGTGTGTGTGTGTGTGTGTGTGTGTGTGTGTGTGTGTGTGTGTGTGCGTGCGTAGTAAGTGTTCATGCACATTTCCAATTTGCAAACACTAAATTTAAAACGAAAAAGATTTTCCTACAGATCATAGTTCCTTCGTACTTCATTTCCTTTTCTCCACAGACTTTATTTTTATGTTTATTTTTGTAAATATCAGACACCCGAAGTGAAGGATTATTGATTATTGATAGTGTTATTGATCACACTACGGTGCTGTTGAATTCTGGACATGCGACTGGTTTGAAGAAAAGTATTGATTATTGATTTCTCTATAAATACTGTAGAATCCATTGTACACTATAACAGTATACCTTTGTCTATATAATGTATAAACGGACAGCTTTTTTTTTTTCGTTTTTAAGTCCACAGATGCTTTCATGTCTAAACGTGACACTATGGCTGTAGACATTTTGCACACTTTTAAAAACATGTGCAACCATTCAAGCTTTAAACAGCAGAGCAAGGTTAATTACAAGCACATAATAAGGCTGAAATGATCCAGTTGTCTGCATACAGTATTGACTGAAACGTTCTTGTCCCTACTTGCAGTCTACATAAACATATTTAGCAATTCCCTGTTTGTAAATGTAAACTACTTCTAGTATGCTGCTGTCTTGCCCGGCTGCCATCGACCTTCCATCGACTGCTTGTGTATTATGAAAAGACATAAATAACAAATACGTAAGGTTTAAAGCACTGGTGACCAACCCTGTTCCAGTAGGGAACTCTTCTTCTCTTTTTCAGAAGTTCCTTTTTCCTATAGTAACCCTTCCATGAAAGCCATACTTGTTCGGTCTTTTTCTGACTCCTCTGTCATGAACATAAACGTTTTGTGTGTTCACAGAGGCCAGAAGGTCACATGATGAAGCTCTTGTGGTTTTATTTTTATATCTCTGAGCATTAAAAAGGTCTGACCTTGGAGTGAATTTGCGGCGATCGCCCACTCCTGGGAAGATTGAGAACTCTCTTGAAGGCTCTCGATTTGTAAACAATCCTTCTCACTGTAGAATGGTGAATTTCAAATTGTTTGGAGATGACCTTATGACCCTTTCCCAGATTGATACAGAGCAACGGTTACTTGTCTGAAGTCCTGACATCCTCTTTCATGGCATGATGTAGACACACGCCTTATTGCTCCAGAACACCAAACCAAACAAAGTTCTGATTTTACAGACATAGTTACACTTCTTGATGATTGCTAATTTTTCTCTTAAGGGTGTCCATATTGTTTCCCATCTGGTTTTGCTTATTCAAATAGCAACATGATTATTAATTAGGTTAATTAATGTTTTGTTAATTGGCTGTTTTTGTCTGTGCAGAAATGTACTAAATCAGTGCACAGGTTTTTAAATATCTGCTTCTTATTGGCTATCACCAGGCGAGGGGGTGGGGCTAATCTCAAGCTCCCTTAGTGAGGAAAGCAGGGAGGATAAAGAGAGTGATTTAGGGCTAATCTGATTAACGCTCGGAGAAACGCTCCCCCGGTTTGAGTCGCACAGTCAGGATGAGCCTCGCAACGCTTTCACCGGTTTCATCAACGCCAGATTAGCAGGTATGAATTTTAACACGTTTTAGTGACGTCACACAGCAGGGAGATGAAGACGAGGCCGACAGGTGACACCAGCAATGCGGACTGGATGGGTTCCCTGTGTCCTTCAATCACCGCCATGCCGCTTAAATACCTCGCCGTGCCTGGTGGGTCTGTAATTCACCTGATTATCTCCACCAAGAGCTCCTTTTAGTCCTGAAGAAATTCATTCATTAAAAATTCAGTTATGTAAGCATGCACACAGATATTGGATTCTTTGAAAGATAATGTTGTGGACTTTTTTATTCTGGCAGAGCAGGAAATTTAGAAAGTGTTTTTTTGTGGTTAATTCTTCATATGACGTAGTCTCTCTTTAATTTTTTTTTTTTTTAGTCAACAACTTTATTATATTTCTTCCTGATTAAATCTTGAAGTTTTTGCTAAAAGTGCTTCTATGCATGTAACAATCACATAATGAATACTGAGAGAAGGAAGATTTATAAACGGGATCGTTTGGTTTGTTAGATCTGGTCTGTTTAACGTTCATTTAAATTTGTTGCGGCGATGGAGAATAAGTCACTGATGGCGAATCAGTGGTAACTGCCCATGACCCTGAAAAGGATTAAGCGGTATAGAAGATGGATGGATTGATGGATGGATCAGTGGTAACTGGAAATAATTAAATTAAAATACATTTTGAGAAAGAATCCGCTCTTATCCTAGGATTAATTCACTCACGCCACACATCAACACGCCTACAATACCTTACAAAAACCGACTTACAATATTGTTAGGTTTCTCATTTCAGGATTATGTTGATGTTTTTTCCAGGCTGGAAAAATATAGGGGGCGCTAACCATGATAAACCACTCCTTTTAAGTTCTGCTGCTATGTTAGAACTTGCATTCCGGTTCTGCTCTACACTTTAGGTTCTCACGACTCCTTTAGTTTCTGGGTGGACGAACAGGCTCCGGTCGGGCCTGATCAGAAGGCGTTCGTCAAGCACCTAGCATTCGTGTTCCGTCTGCTGGCCAAAAAAGTGATGAAGAAATGGTCCATGACTCAGAATCTGACCTTCAGGGAGCAGCTGGAAGTCGGCATTCGCTACTTTGACCTCCGAGTCTCGTCTAAACCTGGAGAAACAGACCACGAGGTCTACTTCATCCACGGCCTGTTTGGGCTCAGGGTGCGAGACGGACTCAGTGATATCAACGCCTTCCTGAACACTCATCGCAAAGAGGTCATCTTCCTGGACTTCAACCATCACTACGCCATGAATGACGATCACCATCGCTTTCTCATTAACATGCTCAAGGATGTTTTTGGATCGAAGCTGTGCAAGATCAACGTGGTGGAGGACATCACGCTGGACTACCTGTGGGAGAAAAAGAACCAGGTGCTCTGGAGATTTTAAGCTTTTGAATGTAATATGTTGAATAAATCAAATCAGGATGTAAATCCTGACTCATACTGACATCACATGCGAGCTAATTAATAACAGTTAAGCGGTTAGATATTAGGTATGGCGGAAGGACTTGCTCTAATTTGCATATTCATGCTTATTTATTAGACTAGTGTTTTTAATGGAGTTTTCAAGGTTATTTCTAGTCAGACTTATTGTCCAGCTCTCCATGTTTTATAAATAACAATGTTCAAGCTTACTTTAAACAAATTTCTCTAATACGATTAAATACGTCTCTAATGTTGTAGGTCAGGTCGGAGGTGTTACTGTGCACTGACCCTAATCTCAGAGATTACAGTCTTACTTCCTGTCATGAAGACGCCCGGTTATATTTATATGTTAAGTTCATATTTTTGCTCGTTTATTTTGTATTTATACTCGCAGGTCCTGGTGTTTTATCACCACCCGTCCGCTAAGAGCTGCCCACTGATGTGGCCTGGCAGTAAAATCCCAGCGCCGTGGGCCAACACCACCGACACCACCAAACTCATCCAGTTCCTGGAGACCACGCTGGGCGAGAGGGCCAAATACGGCAGCTTCCACGTGTCCCAAGCCATCCTCACACCTCGCATCAAGACCATCATCAAAGGCCTTGTGCGGGGACTGCGCAACTACCTAGTCGAGAAGTGAGTTAACGAACCGGGTTAAGGCAGGTTGATTCTGGTGAAGTTTTCTGTAAGGAGACGTTTTGCAGAAGGAGTCTCCAGTGCTGGCGCTCAGTAACAGTCAGAGGTAAAGCCGTAACTCAAGTCTTCAGCGCAGAGTAGTTTACTCGTTGTGATTTTTTAATCATTTGACAAGCTGCGTTTCAAGAGGCCGAAAAAAGTGACAACTTCCACAACTTTAAATGTAACTACTCTTAAATACATTTTATTTTTAAATTGTAATTGCTGTAGTATAAGAGGAATAAAACAATTAGTTTCCTAAAACAGCACACCCTGTTGTGATTCATTCCTTACATAACGTGTATATAGTACACAGAATATATCCTATATTCATGTTATCTTCTTCATATAGACTAATGTTCTATATTCTATACCTATAATCCTATCATTGAAGAAAAAGTGATCAACACAAGGACTAGTTATAACTAATAGTGAAAAGAATGCATTGGGTACATCGATAAAAGATGTTTGTGCATCTTTTTTGCACGTAAGGATATTATGTTATGTTAGTATGTAGTATAGCAACCCATAAAACTCTGTACCCGGCCATATTACAAGCTGTTTGCTGGGTGAAGTGTTAGTGTTGTAAAATGCAGTTTTAAAGTAGCCACTAGGGGTCACTGACATACACAAAATAGAACGTAAAAATCTATAGTCTTCAAAATTATTTTCATTAGAACATGTGGAAATAGTGGGCACACGGTGGCTTAGTGGTTAGCACGTTCGCCTCACACCTCCAGCTTATGAGTAACAGGAGAGAGAGAGAGAGAGAGAGAGAGAGAGAGAGAGACAGAGACAGAGTAGGAGTAGTGGTGGTAGTGGATGTAGTAGGTGACCTGGTCACACCATCGTCAGACTCTCAGGAAGATGTGTAATTGTGCGTATGCGTGAGGAAGTGGGAATGTTTGTTATTCCAAGATTATTCCAGGATAAACTGCACTAGAGCTTCTCACTTTCTGGGTTTGTTCTGAAGGAGGAGGGAAAACTTTCTCTTTTTGCTTGAAGTTTCAGTCTGTAGCGATTAGTTGGGTTTAACCTCGTTCTCTTGTGTACACACACACACACACACCACTGACTGTATATATTACTGGATGTCAAAACTGAGGCCAAAATGTCTCCGAGGCCCTCTAGTGGGCTGGCTGGAGTATATTTGTTTAACCCCGCCCATTCCCATGTTAGTGAATAGGAAAGGAGCCAAACGTACCCGTGAAGTGCCTTGAAACGAACAAAGCTATTCGACGTGTTGACGTAAGTTCCACTGAAATAGGAAACAGGAAGTCAGGGCTGGACATATGGAGTAGCTCTGCCACCTTTTTAAAATAGCTAATAGTGTTTAGCCTACCTCACAGCATGGGCTAAGCAATGCTTGGCAGTTTGTACTATGGATGTTTATAATGTTGTGGGTGGGATACTTCAGATTCTAGAGAGCATTTGATTGGACAGAAAATCTGAAGTGCAGAATGATGTCATCAAAATTGTTAATCTGTATCGGTGGTAGAAAGAGACTGTAAATTTTCAATGCACATATCTTCTAAATGTGAATTTTGTCATTGTTTTGGAGCGCACAAACTTATAGATAACCTTAAGGCTGACATATTCATACTAACAGCCACAAAATGTCCATTTTAATTTCATTTGATGGGGACTTTAAATTGCAGCTCCACAATTTATTTTCAGAAACAGTGTTCTGTCGTTCTTACAGGTTTAGTTAGTTGATATTTTTCCTAATGATGAATGCATTTTATAGGAGTTATTTGAGGATGAATTAAAGGGTGTGGTTAATGAGGTGATTGACAGTTTAGGGTTGGGTTTGAAATGAAGGCACGCTGCTGATGAGTTGTGTTTCCTGTCTCGCACAGGAACTTGCCGGTCATCATGGCGTGGGTGGAGACGCAGAAACCGGGTGTGGATGGTGTGAACATCATCACCTCAGACTTTGTGGAGCTGGTTGACTTTGCCAACACCGTCATCAGACTCAACGACCTTCTCCTCCTCCCACCGAACCAGGCAGTTACGTGACCCCTACAGCACCCCAAGGACATCGCAACCAAAGTCACGACACCTCCATGGAGTTTAGAAATCACATGACCATCATCATCAACATCATCACTGACCTGCCGTTATTTTCAAAATTATTGGCACCCTTCATTAAAATGAGTGAATGTAATTTTTTTTCTTACATGGAAAATTTTTTCTTAAGTCTTATTTATTTTTGTTGGTTTCAAAATCATCAGTGCACTAAATGAATGTTTTTTGCTGAAAAAAGTCGTGTTCGGTTGCAGCCTGACAGAGAGAGCCCCATGACAGGCATAAACCCCTGTTTGGGCAAAGCCCTGTGATGAGAAAAAGGCCCTAGGTTGAACAGAAGCCCCCTGCTGGGCACAACATGTGTTGAAACATGTTGGGCCGAAGCCCCTGCTTGCCCAAAGCCTCATGTTGCACAGAAGCCCTTGATTGGCCAGAGCCCCACACTGGGCAGAAGCCCCATGTTAGGCAGAAGCTACTAATTGGCCAAAGCCCCATGTTGAGCAAAGTGGGTAGCAAAGAGGTCACTTGATGTTTTTTTAAATAATTTTTTAAATATAATTTTATGTTAAATCATCTGAAAGGGTGCCAATAATTAATTGGAGTTGACTTTAAAATAGATTATTATTATTGTTGTTGTTGTTGTTGTTGTAAAAAAAAAATACATGGTCATTTGATTTTTTATTTATTTTTTATTTTTATTTTTAACACTCAGGGTTAATAAACGTAATGAGGTAAATCTAATTTATTTGTGATGTTCATTCCCTTTCTGCTCGCTCTGAGTAATCGTCTGCTCTCTGGTTGTGGAAAGTCGGGAATGCTGGTGCAGAAGATGGGGACAGTTTTGTGGTTGGTGTCTCGAGCGTATTTCTGCTGTAATGTTGGGTTTCAGCTGAACACACGCTTTCTCTATCTCAGCATCTCTGTCTATTTCCTCTCTTTCCTCTCCACCAGGCTGCAGGTTTGCACTTCAGGGCTCAGGTCAGGAGCAAACACTCGAATCTCATCAGCTTTTAAATGCTTTATTTTTCCGCTGGAAAGAAATTATTTATCTTGCCTGAGCAAAAAAAGAAGGAAGGTGACAAACTCATTGTGTAATTACGCCAATGGCTCGATTGTTTCTGCGGACATTTTGGGAAGTTTGCTGTGTGTTTGTATAAGAGGTTTGATTTATCCAGAAGCCACAGTGACCGCGAGCAGCTGCTTGTGCCAGACAGATCCTGACAATGATCAGTTTCTCCATTTAGACTCTTCTCTTCTGAAACTCTATGTTTAGACGTTCCGTCTCTGTATAAAACAACACACACACACACAAGGGTCGCTCAGATAAGCTTCATTTTTGTTTCGAGAGAGAGAATAGAGAGAGAGAATAGAGAGAGAATAGAGAGAAGCGGGTGAGGGAGCGAGCGTTTATAGCTGCTGTAACGTAAGTGAGAACAGGAACTGACTTGTTGAATGTAACTATAAACAGCTAAAGAGTATGACGTGTCATTCTAATACATAACACAATCGAACTTGTTGAGGGAGAAGAAGTTCTGGAATGTTCCCAGATTGGATTTTCAGGCCTCACTGAAATACAGAGAGAAGAAAACAAGAGATCTAATCGTCTCCACACAGGGTTTTTGTTTCTGCCTCCATTACATGCACCATTTCCTTTCTCCTCCAGATTCTGCTTTTCATTTCCATCCTTAATGACCGAGTTTAGATTCTTCATTCTAAACGACAGTTTCCTTACACACACACACACACACACACACACACACACACACACCGAGATTTATTATGGTTAGAAAATATTCAGGGAAATGAAGTGTGCTTTCATCTCTTATAGTGAGAACAGTGTTTTAGCGTGTTTGGGGTTTATTTTGTGTGCAAAAGTTTGTGCACCCTATTACTACGCCTAATTCTCCCCCATTTCATTGTGCATTTCTGTCTTGACGTTATATCTTGTTATCCCATCCTTCAGCTGTTACGCCACGGCCAGCAGAGGGCACTGGCTCGGCTCCTGACGAGTCACGTGACATTGTTTTTGTTCGCTCGCTTCCGGATTGAGCATTTCGTATTAAGTGACTTTAATTTGCCCCAGGTGTCCATGCTTTGAGTGAATCATGTTCTTTATTTAAATGCCTGGGTGACTGAGCACTTGGCTCATTATTATATGGTGGCTTTAGTTGATCCTGGTTAGTATTGTTTGGATCAGTAGTCTCGTTTGTTTTCCATGCCTCGAATGTTCTCGTTTCCCGGTGAAGACCGCGTCTACTTTAATCGTGAGTTTTGTGTCTAATAAAGTCTGTGACCTGCATCCGCCTCCAGTCTACGTTTCGTAACAGAATACTGAGCCCAAAATGCAGAAGCAGCAGGTAGCCATGAGCGCCGCCGAAGAGGCCAGGATTTGGGCGCTTTACCGTTCGTCCCTGGAGATGAGCAAACAGCTCGAAGAGGAAATTGCTCAGCGCAAAGCCGAGCTGCGCACCGCGTCGTCCTTCGCGCCATTTACCCTGTCCCCGCTGCCGAAGAGTGACGCCGTGCAACGCAGCCAGCAAAATGATCTGAGCATCTGGGGCTTCCCACGGCAGGGGAACTGTACAGCGCCACGCAGCCAGCAAAGTGACCTGAGCATCTGGGGCTTATCACTGCAGGGGAGGTGCACCATGCTGTGCAGTCCAGAGGTGAAGGCTGGCCCAGAAGTTTTTGTGGGGGGCAACAAGGACAGCAGAGCTCCAGCCTGAGGCCTTTGGGGAGGTCTCAGCTGTGGAGCTCCCACCTGAGGTCAACATGGCGACCTCAGAGCGACAGCTTGAGGCGGCTGAGGAGGCCATCCCGCTGCCCTGCCCAGCCGAGGAGGCCGTCCTGCTGTCCAGCCCAGCCAAGGAGGTCGTCATGCTGCCCTGCACAGCCGAGGAAGCTGTCCTGCTGTCCAGCCCAGCCGAGGAGGTTGTCCCGCTGCCTTGCACAGCCGAGGAAGCTGTCCTGCTGCCCTGCCCAGCTGAGGAGGCCGCCCAGCCCTCCAGTCCCGCTGGGGATGCCGCCCAGTGTTCCAGAGCCGTCGGGGGTGGCGCCCAGCGTTCCAGTGCCGTTGGGGGCGGCGCCCAGTGTTTCTGTTCCAGAGCCGCTGGGGCCGGCGCCCTGCGTTCCGGAGCTGGCGCCCTGCATTCCAGAGCCGCCGGGGGTGGCGCCCTGCGTTCCAGAGCCGCCGGGGGCAGCGCCCTGCATTCCAGCGCCGCTGGGGGTGGTGCTCCGACTTCCAACCCCAGTGAGGGTGTTGCTCCGCCCCTCTGCTGCCTGACGGAGGCTGCCTCGCTTTCCGTGGCAGCGAGAGACAGCTCGCACAGGGGCCGGGGACCCCCGTTGGAGGGGGGTTCTTGGTGCTCTGGGAGGAGCACCCTTTGGAGGGGGGTTCTGTTACGCCACGGCCAGCAGAGGGCACTGGCTCGGCTCCTGACGAGTCACGTGACATTGTTTTTGTTCGCTCGCTTCCGGATTGAGCGTTTCATATTAAGTGACTTTAATTTGCCCCAGGTGTCCATGCTTTGAGTGAATCATGTTCTTTATTTAAATGTCTGGGTGACTGAGCACTTGGCTCAGTATTATATGGTGGCTTTAGTTGATCCTGGTTAGTATTGTTTGGATCAGTAGTCTCGTTTGTTTTCCATGCCTCGAATGTTCTCGTTTCCCGGTGAAGACCGCGTCTACTTTAATCGTGAGTTTTGTGTCTAATAAAGACTGTGACCTGCATCCGCCTCCAGTCTACGTTTTGTAACATCAGCGAGTTCAGAGAGCTTGTTTTCCTGATTCCCTGCAACGCTTAACATAACTGCTCAAGACTTTGAGCCTGTCTGATCTTTTAACACCTTAAACATGACTCAATGGGGATACAAACTTTTAAGCATGCTTATAACAAAAAAATAATATTAAGGCTGGGTCTGAATCAGAAAGGTTTATTTTATTATTATTTTTTTAAAATATTAATTCTGGGATTATTTCAGATTATTCACTCTGAAGTAAACAGCAATGCTTTAACTTGAGCTCAGTTATCATTAACACTTTTTTCTTAGCATAGAAAACTTTTGAGTTTAGAGTAATGAAAGAGGAGGACTGAAGTTTACTGTAAAAATAAATAGCTTAAATGCATGTTAAACAAAATTTGATGTAACTGGATTAACTCATAAACTTTGTTTTAATCCAGGTTAAAGTTTAGACCTTGTTGGTGCAATCTGGCCTAAAATGTGCTAATAAAGTAAACTGAGAAACATGAACATGAAGATTAACTGTAAAACATCTTCCTGTTATCCCTCGAATTTCTCAAGCAGAAACTAGGGGGGTTACAAACTTTTGCACTCACATCTATACTACCTGAATTTTAGCACTGAAACCGAACAGATCATTAAAAAAGAAATCATCTGACTTTATAACAAGTACTCCTCCGGTGACTCTTTTCTTTCCCTCCTGCTCACTCTGTCACTCCCACTCATTCCTGCTCCTCATTCATCCCTCCCTCCCTCTCTATTGTTCTTGTTTTCATTCTGTCTCCCTCACTCGTTCCCTCCCTCGGCTGACGAGATCCAGGTCTTCATGTGGCTTCTGAGTCAATATCCTACATAAAGAGATGCTAATTGTTCTGTAATTCCACATGAGCAGCTCCAGGCCCTGTGCCTTCCAGCTGGCGCAGGAGATTCAGTTGGATCTTTCGTTCCTTTTATTTCTCCTTCTTTAGGCTATTTGAGGATCCTGTCGGGTTCTCCCGGGCTCTGAGGAGAGGCAAGGCTTTGTAAACCGCCGCTGCTCTGTTTCTCAGACGGTTTTACCCCGGGTGAGAGCATCATGATTAATGATGGCGTGTCTTATACAAATGAAGGTTCACCAGAACCAGTCTGCTCATCATACGGTGGATGGAGCTGTCAGTCTTAAACTGAATCATTTTGCTCTAACAGCACTTCCTGAAGGGTTTTATTCCTCACAGCAATTTTTATTAACTCTTCACTGCAAAGAAGCATAAACTCCTCTGTCCTCAAGAATAAAGTTACAAAGCTCTGACACTGGAGACTCCTTCCGTAAATAAGGAGTTATATAAAAAACTCCTTACACAAAATTTCACCATATCAACGATTAAATGATTTTTTTTTCATTGAGCTGTTACTATAGAAACCGTAACGTATTAAAACAAGTGCATTAATATAAACCTGTGATTTCAGTACTTCCAGAAAATTAATCAGCACTTTTTGACCAATCGGAATCCAGAATTCAGCAGCGCCATGGTGTACTCTGGATTTCGCACATCATATGACTTTTAAGGAATAAAAGTGTCTTGAAAGATTTAGAAAAGACTGGATGACTTGACTGTATGATATTGATAACTAATAAATAAGTAATAAATAAATAAAATCATATTGCACCTTTCTGAGATTATCCTCAGTATTGTTAGTATATTGAGAAGATCGATATCTCCTTCTGCTTTTCACGTATAACAGGTGTTAAATATAAGGCGACAAAAACATAATGTATTTTATAGGAATTTAGAAAATAAAGAATTCTATTAAAATTCCATCATAGCACCAATAAAATCCCCACGCCTAATGAATGATGGCTGAATGAATGTTTGATTTCGTGTCTCAGCTCTAGTGTCAACATGGGCTTTAACACATGCTTATTATTTTTTATGCAAAAGACAGCGTGCACTTTTGACCTGATGTTCTAAACCCAACCTCTCTTTAACGTTCTTCTAGTCTTAAAGCCATTTCCAACTCGGTGACCACAAACAAGCTTTCTAACTCAGAACACATGGGGAGAGAAGCTAGAGAAGAACTGATCGTTTATATAAACACGAGCGTCCATTTTCTTTTGTTTCTGCACAAAAATCTGCTCTCTCTGTCTAATAATTCCATGAGCACAGTGACACTTCATTCATTCTTATAATAATAATAATAACAATAATAATAATAGGGCGCACGATGGCTTAGTGGTTAGCACGTTCGCCTCACACCTCCAGGGTCTGGGGTTTGATTCCCGCCGGGGCCACGTGTGTGCGGAGTTTGCATGTTCTCCCCGTGCTGTGGGGGTTTCCTCCGGGTACTCCGGTTTCCTCCCCCCCCCCCCCCCCCCCAGTCCAAAGACATGCATGGTAGGCTGATTGGCGTGTCTAAAGTGTCTGTAGTGTATGAATGGGTGTGTGAGTATGTATGTGATGCCCTGTGATGGACTGGCACCCTGTCCAGGGTGTACCCCACCTTGTGCCCGATGCTCCCTGGGATAGGCTCGCAGGTTCGCAGGTTCCCCTGCGACCCTGAAGAAGGAGTAAGCGGTAGAAGATGGATGGATAATAATAATCATCATCATAATCATAACAATAATAATGTCCTCATAAATACTTACAGGATAGTGACAAACATCATATTGCACTAAGGGAAAACATTTGCAGTGCAGCAAAAAATTATAATAAATCACTGTTATGATGATAATTAACAAATGATTTATAATATATCATATAATAATGATTTATATATATCATTGTTGTGCACTGAGCATGGAGAATTTTATTTTCAACTGTGGGGAATTTGTGAGGCCAACTGATTTTTTTTTTAATGTTTGCAAAATATTGCAATATTGCATTAAAATAAAAGTAAAAGAATCACAGATTGCATGTGTTTTGTATTTTTATGTATTACACATTTTTATAAATTTGATAAATTGATCAAGAGGAAAAAAAAATTAATCATCACGTCTAGAGTTTTTACTAAGAATACTAATCATCATCATCATCCATCCATCTTTTATTCCGCTTTATCCTTTTCAGGGTCACGGGGGAACCTGGAGCCTATCCCAGGGAGCATCGGGCACAAGGCGGGGTACACCCTGGACAGGGTGCCAAATCATCACAGGGCAGAATCACATACACACTCCGGACACTTTGGACATGCCAATCAGCCTACCATGCATGTGTTTGGACTGGGGGAGGAAACCGGAGTACCCGGAGGAAACCCCTACAGCACAGGGAGAACATGCAAACTCCACACCCACAGGGCCACAGTGGGAATCAAACCCCGACCCTGGAGGTGTGAGGCGAACATGCTAACCACTAAAATAAATAGATAAATATAAACTGTGACTGTTAGGGATACATAGCTGCTATTTGTTTTATATGTATTTAGGATTTTTAAAAAAAGAAATGAATGAAAAAGGGGAATCATATACCAGGTGAAACTGATGCCAAATAAGTGTCATTAGTGTAATTAATTCATACGCAACGATGTCACAAATAATAATAATAATAATAACAACAACAACAACAACAACAACAACAACAACAACAATAATGATGATGATATTATTATTATTATTATTATTATTATTATTATTATTATCGTTGTTGTTGTTGTTGTTGTTATTATTATTATTATTATTAACAACAACAACAACAACAACGATAATAATAATAATAATAATAATAATAATAATAATAATAATAATAATAATAATAACTGCATAAACGCTCTTAGGGGTTATTTCAGTTGGTTACTGAAGGCACCGCGGTGTTTAAACACCTCATGATTATCCTCATTATCAGTGCAGAAGGGGCGAGACTGAGGTCACGACTGCGCATGCGCACACGCAGGTCTTCCAGCTGTGGCGCATTCCACCGCTGGTGGAGCGGGACGAGGGCGCGCGCGTTCGGTGTCAGTGTCGCTCCTCTCAGTTCCCGTGATAAATCACCGCTTTATTCACGACATAATCCCGAATTAATCTGAACACAACACGAACCGTGTCGCTCTGTGTTGCTTCCCGGGTCGTGTTTTTGTTGTTGTTTACTTTCTCTCTTTTTTTCTTTTTTTTTTTTTGGCGCACGTGAGGAACGCGACACTTGACAGGATCGTCCATGATGACGGGCATCGGATCTGCCTCGGTGAGAGATTTCAGATTTTATGTTAAGGGTTTATATGATAAAGTACTTTCCGTGTTTTTTTTTAAATCATGGTAAAATAATGATAATAAGTACTGCTGTAGATCTCTACTTATTGTGCACGAGCACATTACAGTTTGTGGTGAATGTTAATCTGTATCTAGGCACCAAATATATATATATATATATATATATATATATATATATATATATATATATATATAAATCAATTATTTTAATTGTTTATATATTTATAAATATTGGGGATGGTAGGAATTTTGTAGACTCGGGGGTTGTGGGGTAGTTGGGGGTTATGATGTGTTTGGGGGGTTGTAATGTGTTTGGGGGGTTATGGGGTAGTTGGGGTTATGTGTTTGGGGGGTTGTGGAGTAGTTGGGGGTTGTGAAGTGTTTGGGGGGTTGTGGGGTAGTTGGGGGTTATGTGTTTGGGGGGTTGTGGAGTAGTTGGGGGTTGTGATGTGTTTGGGGGTTGTGGAGTAGTTGGGGGTTGTGAAGTGTTTGGGGGGTTGTGGGGTAGTTGGGGGTTGTGATGTGTTTGGGGGTTGTGGAGTAGTTGGGGGTTGTGAAGTGTTTGGGGGGTTGTGGGGTAGTTGGGGGTTATGGGGTAGTTGGGGGTTATGTGTTTGGGGGGTTGTGGAGTAGTTGGGGGTTGTGATGTGTTTGGGGGGTTGTGGAGTAGTTGGGGGTTGTGAAGTGTTTGGGGGTTGTGGGGTAGTTGGGGGTTGTGGGGTAGTTGGGGGTTATGATGTGTTTGGGGGGTTGTGGAGTAGTTGGGGGTTGTGAAGTGTTTGGGGGGTTGTGGGGTAGTTGGGGGTTATGGGGTAGTTGGGGGTTATGTGTTTGGGGGGTTGTGGAGTAGTTGGGGGTTGTGATGTGTTTGGGGGGTTGTGGAGTAGTTGGGGGTTGTGAAGTGTTTGGGGGTTGTGGGGTAGTTGGGGGTTATGATGTGTTTGGGGGGTTGTGATGTGTTTGGGGGTTGTGGGGTGGTTGGCGGTTATGGTGTGTGTGGGGGGGTTATGGGGTAGTTGGGGGTTATGGGGTAGTTGGGGGTTATGGTGTGTGTGGGGGGTTATGGGGTGTTTGGGGGGTTATGGGGTAGTTGGGGGTTATGGGGTAGTTGGGGGTTGTGGTGTGTTTGGGGGGTTATGATGTATTTGGGGGGTTTATGGGGTAGTTGGGGGTTATGGGGTAGTTGGGGGTTATGGTGTGTTTGGGGGGTTATGGGGTAGTTGGGGGTTATGGAACCCTTCAGAAACCTTTTTGCAACTATTACTGAAAACAGAACGGTTCCTAAAAGAGCCCTAATAAAGAACCTGTAACGCATGATGTATTGAAGTAAACTGTAGGACGTAAGGTGTAAAAGTCTGAGGTTTTTTTGCATTGCATGGGTCATTGTTCTGCGGTCCTTCACACGTTATTTCACTCTGTTTTAACTCACGTAATCATTAACCAGCTGCTGGAGTAACGTAAGTGTGTTAACCCTTTCATTCATGAAGTATCAGAAATCATATCCAGATTTTAAAATATCTAACTAATGTAAAGAATGTATTTAATAAAGGTGTTCACTAGATGAACATTTAGCGGTTTTTCTTTTCTTTTCTTGCTTTCTGAGACAAGTTGAGGAACCACTAAAAGTTCTCCCAGGATTTCAGGAATATTTTGATTGTAAGAGCAGGACTGAGTAACATGGTGTCAATGGAGCAATGACTGTACAGGTCTCTCTGTTGCCCCTGCATACCAAAAGATGTTAGGTTAAGTCTTTGGCACAAGTCTTGGCACGACCTGAAATTGTTTGTGTTAAATTCCATCTTTTGTTTAAAGATAAAGATGATACAGGGATACTGGAGAGAGAGAGAGAGAGAGAAAGAGAGAGAGAGTACATCACGAGAGATCACATGGAGCACTAACCATTCACAATAACAACCTCTGTTTGTAAAGCTTTCCAAGATGCACCAATAAACTATAGGTGCGATATTTAAATATTTAAATGAGCTTCTTTTATGCAGGTGGTATAGAAAAGGTCACATGACCAGACGCATCCCAGTTTGCACCTCATCTGCAAGACGCTGGCGTCCTGATTTGTGTGAAAGGACGTCAGCAAAACATAATTTATTATCCAATTCAGTTCAATGTAGATTTCTATTTTGATCCCTAATAATCAAACCTGAGGTGAGAGACAGTCGCATATTTCATAAAATATAATACTCGGTAACATGACCTGAGGAAAAGGAATTTTTATAGCTGCTATAACGCAAGTGAGAACAGGAACTAACTCGTTTTGAGAACTTTTAATGTAAATGGATAAAAAGTACAACTTGTTTTTAATAAATAAACGAGACGCCGAAGCGATTCGACATCTCAAATATTTAACATATGACAGATATGTGATAGAACACACTCATGCAAGGAAACGTCATGAAAACGAAAACTACTACGAATCTGTTCGAAGCCCGTTTTAGTTTCCCGAACGGCTCTTAAATCGTCAGGAACGTCAACGATTTTGGTAATGGCGCACACCTGCGAAAACACTTCCTCGTCTGTTTCAGACGTTTACACGTGCAAACATATGAAGCGTTAACAGCCAGAAGAGCAGGAGAACATTTCGTTATACAGCTAAAGTGTGTCGAATTAATATTCGGCTTCTCAGCATTCCGTGGTGATTAGGATTACTTTTCCAAAGCGTTAGACTTAAAGGAATTTGAGTCGTTTGCTTTTTGTATTGCTGTAATGGCGAGAACAGAGAGAAGACTGTCTGCCTGAAGGTCCTTACATGGCCGAGGAAAGAGAGAGAAAGTGTGTGTGAGACGAGCGAGGGTTGGTTTGTCTCGTCATATGTAAGAGGGAAGCTAACGACGACCACGAGGAGGCAAGACACAATGAGAGCTTTGTCCCAAGTGGCACAGGTTGGCGTTTGGGACGCAGCCATGATGGCCACTGAGAGAGATCAGAAGCTCATCAGAAGCCGTCAACCTTCAAGCTCGTCTTCCTGAAGCGCAGATTCAGATTAATGCTTGACGTAGTGGACGTATTTTCTGATGAACGGTTGTCAAAGTGAGGTCTGTGGACCGACAGGGTTCCATGGAGAACAGTGGAGCATCATTGGGAGTTCGCAAGTTCCAGGTTCGAATCCCAACAATGCCGAAGTCATCTACATCCAGGAGTGAAGAGATCAAAAGAGACGGGAAGTCCACTGACAATTACAGGGATTCTAACCAATCATGGGCGTCAGTGAGCTAACATATGTGGAAGAGGGTAGATATCGTGGTGCACTGCCTTGTGATGGCACATGAACAGCAGGTGGAAAAGAGGTGGTTGGCTGGCATCGTGGGAAAAATCCCCCCAAAAAAGCTATTATCAAATTTATTATTAAATTTGATATTAAATATAGAACTTAAATAACTATTAAAGTTATTAGTGCATTGTATCGCTAACTTGATTTGAACGAATTTGAATCCAAACTTCAGTAACTCCAAAACAAGCACCTTCAGCGTTCTTCAGAAGGTTCTTTGTACAAATAATATTATTAATAAATATGGTCTAATCATTTTTACATTCATTTGGACTCAGTCTTGACTTGGACTCGACCTTCCCAATGTTTCGGTTGTGACTCGATCTCGGCTAGTCCTGGTCTTGGATAATGTAACGTAATGTAACTTGAATCTAATGACGATTTTAATAAAACCGGTGCTCTGTCCAGGAGATTAAAGCTGCAATAAATATCCAGAATATTATCGCGCACATTTAAATACCGTGTCTGATATTTAAATAGTCGGATTATGTTCATGAATAAATGTGTACTGAGGGGGTCTATGGAATAAAAAGGAGAACCGCCTCATTAATCCACTGTTTGTGTTAGATTAGGAATGAACAGACAGTTTCCCGGTTTAAATCCTCCACACCCTGCCGGCCTTGGCACCTCGTGTCAGCTCCCATAATGCCGTTCGTCTCAGACTTTATTCGCTAAAGCTCTAATCATGAATAGGGAGTCTCCACATGCACACTTTGATCATTTTCCTCGCTGTCAGAATCAAGGTTTCCTCCGACTCTCCAACGCCCTGCAACTTCCCCGGTTTAGGGAAAACACAACATTGCTTGGATTCAAACCAAAAGCTTCCTCTTATTGTTTAACTTGTTTCACAGACGTTCCACAATATTAAATATAACTATAAATGGATAAAAGTGATGTATGACGTGTCATTGTTTAATAAGTGTTGTTATTTGTGTCAGTGTGATGAAGCAGAGTTACTGTTACCACCCTGAAGCTGATTATTTTCCTATAACAGCACGTTCCAGTGTGTTTTATTTTCCTCTTCCACCATAGCGATGTACCAACGATTACATTCAGTTAATAAGACAAAAAAGAAATCGCAGCTTTTCGTGTTACTAAGAAACCGTAAAGAAGCGTAAACTCCTCTGTCCTGAAGATGTCGCAAAATTAATCGACACCTTCTGACCAATCAGTATTCAGAATTCAACTCATCCAGACCTCACCTCCTCTACGGGTCTGATAAGCGTCTGCAGTGGCGTTACGGAATCCGTCTGGCGACTGTGTTTACATCCTGGGGCCGACATACCTGACTGTCTCTCGTGCCAGAGCGCCAACTCAGTCCTGTCCGAACACGCCCGCCCACCTGACAGACGAGGGGTAGAGGAGCAAGAGTAGGAGGGTTCTTGCTAAAAGAGGTCTTGAGAAGGTCAGAAAGTGGGTCAGGATTTTGTTAACTGCCCTCTGAAGAGGTTAGCAAACAGCACAGGACCTCCTGACCTCCTTTCTGCAGACAGAACCTGTGTTTTTGTTTTCTCAGGTCTGAAATGTGTGTATTGTGTTTGGCGTGATAAGAGGAAGGAGATTAGAGGGAATAAGCAGTGCAGCGTGAACCAGCAGTGAGCTCATGTGGGAAACGAGCGCTCAATCAGAGGAAACGGAGGTGACACAAGGCAGAACGTTGGGGAGGAGGGAGAGGAGGACAAACTTCTGGTCTATCTGAGGCTTTAGAGGAGTCTGAACAATATGTAGACTGCATTTAGAGCTACAAATGAGAAGGTTCTGGACATGTTTATTACATCTTGCAGTGTCATTTTGTCAAGAGGGTCCGTGGTACAATCCTTTAGAAAACTGAGAGCCTTTAACTAGCCAAAGAACACTTGAGGAACCTGTTGAGTAAAAATCCATTCCAACACTACTCCAACACCAGAAATACACACACTACGCTGTCTTACATAGAGCGGTTTCCTTTCTTCTTTCCTTTCTCTGTCAGTATCTTCAGTATCTGCGGGATTCTCGAACTTTTTTCAACCACAATCCCAATGGAGCTACAACATGTACTTTATATTTGTATAATTTTTGAGCTAAGGCTATAAACTAAGCTGGTTTATTTAGTTAAATAATAATATAAAAAAAGTTAAATAAACCCTCAGGTTGTTGTTGGAGAACTTGTTTAATATATTCCTTATTTAACTGCCCGAATCTCCTCAGTCCAGCTGTGGAACACATGAGCGCGTAGGAGGAACCTTTCTGCCTCCATTTCCATCTCCTATAGCGTGTCCATTCTCACCGTTCCTCCGCTGGTCATGCATGCCAAGCTCTCCCAGTGACTCGTGGGAAATTGTAGGCTCGGAACATTCCTGCGTGTTCCTCCCACCCTCAGCACCGTCGCCTTCAACTTCTTCAGAACTTTCTTCACACTTTCTTCAACTGTGCATCTGAGAGCGATTGTGTGTCCAGTCTTTATGTATTTATGTCCTTTTTTTGCACTAATGTGGAAGTACTCATGTGTTTAGGAGTAATCACCAGCCTTTTATTCCCTTATCAGGTTTCACACAGTGTTGCTCCTGAAGCTCTGAGATTCAAATGAATAAGTCAGATGTTGTGAGATAAATATTCAGCATGTACTGTAGGTCACAGAGTAGTGCTAATGTGTGTGTGTGTGTGTGTGTGTGTGTGTGTTCTTTAGGACGCTGTGAGAGACAGATCTGACAGCACATTGCAGCCGGAGTCAGACCAGAACCTCACGCCTCCTAAGGTAAGTTCAGAGCTCTTATTAATTTTCCGACAGTAAAAACAGGATTAGGTTCAGCTGTGGGCGTGTCTCCACACTAACGTTCTCCAGCCATTATGCAAATTTCCAAAAAGTCCACAAAACCGTTCTGAAACTGTTCTTAAGTGAAAGATTCAAGATAAAAATGATCATAACACTGTTGAGAACTGTGTACTTCTACTAGTTTGTACAAAATACAAAGATAACTAATTAGTGGAGCTTCGTCGTAACTGCGGAATCCTTAGCTAGCTAATTGCTAACAAAATGGAGCGCTATCATGACCCGTCACTGCCTGAGGCTACGTCCCAAATCACATACTACCGTAATGAACAGTACATTATAATACTATAGTACAGTGTGAATTTTTGATGCAGACGAAAGACTGAAATTTTTTTATTTGCATCTCAGCCAATCATGTTCAGGCTTTCTAACATGCAAATAAATAAAACAATTGTTCAATAAAAAAAATAAACGGATGAAGCTTGACTCATCCCTGCTGGAATTTTTTTTATCCATTAAAAAAAATCTTTAATGGTTTCCAATACATAATGGTTTCCAATACAACGCCCTTAATGAGCGTTGGTTTAATGGCGTCCATCAGATTCCAGGGATTTTCTGGTTATCATTAAATATCCCTGGAACCCAGGATAGATGATTACTATCTAAATGAACTCACCATTAGGAACAACATGAACCTACCATTACAGACCATCAGAAACACATTCAAACTCTTTAAGAACCGTTAGAAATCTCTTCTAATCAGTTTTCAGCAGGTTTAAATTGAGATACTGTGTGATGTACAGAGTTCACCTTTGGACCTGATTGACACGGGGAAAGGACTGAAGGTTCAGAGTACAGCGCCTCACCTGGTCAGTCTGGGGAGCGGCCGGCTTAGTGTGGCCATCACCGTACTACCTCTGAAGGAAGGTAAGTCCCTTACAGACGAGTCACACGAATGGTACATGTTACATTTTCCACGTATGATTAATGTACACGTGATTCTGTAATGATTCCTTGGAGCCATGAATCGAGTGTTCAGAGACTATATGCGCCATTTTGGGAATTTTACTTTGAGTGAGATTCAGTGTTGGCAGTGTTAGTCGCTCAGTCTTTGGGAATAATAGAGCTCTGTGATTGGTTGTTGCGAATAATAGTGCTCAGTGATTGGTTGTTGGGAATAATAGAGCTCAGTGATTGGTTGTTGCGAATAATAGTGCTCAGGGATTGGTTGTTGGGAATAATAGAGCTCAGTGATTGTTTTTTGGGAATAATAGAGCTCAGTGATTGGTTGTTGGGAATAATAGTGCTCAGTGATTGGTTGTTGAGAATAATGGTGCTCAGTGATTGGTTGTTGGGAATAATAGTGCTCAGTGATTGTTTTTTTGGGAATAATAGAGCTCAGTGATTGGTTGTTGGGAATGATAGTGCTCAGTGATTGGTTGTTGGAATAATAGAGCTCAGTGATTGGTTGCAAGTCCAACACAGTAATGCTTTACACTCTGATGGAGAGTCATTGAATCTGCTGTCTCAACTCATATCTCAGTGAGCTGGAGAACCGTTTCGAGTTCACTAGCGTCTGCTCAAATAGTCATTAGGTTTGTCACTAAGCTGTGTTTTTATTAACGTCAATAAAGGGGTCTAAAATGTCACCAACTCTAGCGACAAAATCTCTAAGTTGGCAACACTGATGAGATCAAGGTTTAAACGAAAGGGGATTGTTTGAGACTGACCAATCATAACCATGGGAACAATCCTCTTATCCCCGCCCCCAAATTAAATTATTTTTAACTTGACTCGTGAACAGAATGCGGCCTCATGTCTCTGCTGAGCTCTTGCAGAATGGAAGACCAGAAGTACACTCACTTCACTGCATCTCACACTCTTTGTTAATAAGCACCCTCGCTAACACTGTTCCACACACTCACATCAGCCGCCTTCTGTTAATGATACTGTTTAAATGCCATACAACCCTTTCCGAGAGAATACACTTCCTACTTTAAGCTGTTCCCTCAGACGGATTAAAGAAACAACCATTAAGGCCTCTCAATTCTTTAAGAATGTATGTCACCATCATCATGATAACTGGAAAAGCTTCTAACAGCTAGTTAGCTAACACTCCTAGCTCGCTAATTACCTCTCTAATTTATAGAAATGCACTTTTAGTGTGTGGTATGTGATTTGGAACACTGCCACAGGAAGATGCTGAGAGTTTCAATCATCAAATAATAAAATAATAAAAATGACCAATAACTGGGAGTTTGTAAAGCGCAAGGGTTCTACGAGCATTCTTTTAAGGTTCATTGGATAACGAAAGGTTTTTTAGCTTTCATAAAATGGCTCAAAAATCTTTAAGGCCTTCTTTTTGCACCTCCTATCGAGGAAATGTAAATCACTGTGTATGGTTAGAGTAGGCTTAATTAACCTTAATTAACCCCTTAATTAACCCCTAATTAACCTTTTAAAAAAATACCAAAAACAACTAAAGAATTGGGATTTAGTGAAATATTTTAAATGAATAAAGGACTAGCTTAATCATGGTTTTTGTGTTTCAGGGGTCCAAGCACTGGCCCCTTTGTGTATCATGGTGGAGCGTGTATGTACTGTGTGTGTGTAGGTTTCTGATCTGTAAATAAATCAGGCAGTGTGTGTTGACGTGTCTGCTCTGTGTGAGCGACTCTGTGGGCGAGAGGATGCACATGACATCTATTGTTAGTGCAGCCTGTAGGCCTGAGGGAGGACGAACACGGCGTTAAGGTTATCTGAGGGGAAGGAGAAGAGGTGAAGAGGTCATCTTTCTGATGCTCACGTTCCCATCATGCATGCCGGGTGTGGTTCGTTCTGTTTATGTCGAGTCGAGTCTTTTTATAGAGACAGAGAGGAGGATTCAGCTGAGTTTTAATTTCACACATGACAGGTACACACATTTTTCTCTTCAGCTCAAACTTCTCTACAGGAGACGCAGACAGGAAATGAATCAGAACAGAGACAGGACAAGGCAATGACCTCACTTCCTCCACTGCGTTTGTGATAGTAGATGCAGAGGCAATAAAAATGCACGCTTGTCATTTTCACGTGATTTGTTTTTTTTTTGTCCAGCTGCAAATTACAGGTTTCAATGAACGTCCTGTTCTAATACGTTATCGTTTCTATAGTAACCGCTCATCGTCGATATGGTGAAGTTTTCATAAAGTAAGGAGACGTTTGCTTAACATTTATGGAAGGAGTCTCCAGTGTCAGCGCTTTGTATCAGTCCGAGGAAAACTTGTGTAACTTCACTGAAGGTTTTCAAACGTCTTCAGGACAGACGAGTTTACGCTTCTTTTGCGGTTTCTTTTGAACTTGACAAACTATATTTTATTAAACTCAAGAGAGAGAGAATAAAGAGAGAGAGAATAAAGAGAGCGAGAATAAAGAGAGAGAATGAAGGAGAGAATAGAGAGAATAATGAGAGAATAAAGAGAGAGGGTATAAAGAGAGAGAATGAAGGGAGAGAATAAAGAGCGAGAATAAAGAGAGAGAATAGAGAGGGAATAAAGAGAGAGAGAATGAAGGGAGAGAATAAAGAGAGAATAATGAGAGAATAAAAAGAGAGAATAATGAGAGAATAAAGAGAGGGAATAGAGAGAGAGAATAAAGAGAGAGAATAGAGAGAGAGAATAATGAGGGAATAAAGAGAGAGAATAAAGAGAGAGAATAATGAGAGAGAATAGAGCGAGAGAATAATGAGGGAATAAAGAGAGAAAATAATGAAAGAATAATGAGAGGGAATAAAGAGAGAGAATAGAGAGAGAGAATAAAGAGAGAATAATGAGCAAATAATGAGAGAATAAAGAGAGGGAATAAAGAGAGAGAATAAAGAGAGAGAATAATGAGGGAATAAAGAGAGAGAATAAAGAGAGAGAATAATGAGGGAATAAAGAGAGAGAATAATGAGAGAGAATAGAGAGAGAGAATAATGAGAGAGAGTAAAAAGAGAGAATAATGAGAGAGAATAGAGAGAGAGTATAGAGTGAGAGAATAAAGAGAGAGAATACAGAGAGAATAAAGAGAGAGAATAAAGAGAGAGAATAGAATGAGAATAAAGAGAGAATAAAGAGAGAGAATAGAGAGAGAGAATAGAGAGAGCGAATAAAGAGGGAGAATAGAATGAGAATAAAGAGAGAATAAAGAGAGAGAATAAAGAGAGAGAATAGAGAGAGAGAGTAAAGAGAGAGAATAATGAGAGAGAATAGAGAGAGGGATGGTGAGGGAACGAGTGTTTATAGCTGCTATAATGTAAGTGAGAACAGGAACTCACTTGTTTCGTGGACGTTCCACAACATTAAAGGTATGTATAAATGGATAAAACAAGTTGCGTGTAATTCTTTAACAAATAAAAAATAATAAATGTTGGAAAAGTTACTGTGGGATAAAACAAACATAAAAGAACAAAGAGGAATAAAACTCTTCAGGAAAATATCAACAAATAATCAGCATTGTGCCGCTAACAGTAACTCCACTTCATCACACCATCCTCATGTTGATTATTTTCTTATAACAGCACCACACACACACACACACACACACACACACACACACACACACACTGTTTTCTTTCTTACACGTCAGATTGATTCGGTTATTACGATGATAATATTTCTGGGTATTTTTCCCTTTCTTGGGGGTATTTTTTCCCTCCTTTCCTCTTTTATCGTTTATTTAATCCCAGGCTTTACAGGAATGGCGTTCCACATCCTACGGCTCAGACTGTAATGCCGAAACCATTGTTAACATTCTGGATGATTCTCGTGCGTTTCCACGTTTCCTCCCAGAGAGTTTCCTCAGAACATGAATGCCAGCGTCGCTGCCAGTGTTTGTCTAAATACGGCCATGTTTCTGCTCTTAAACCGTAAGAGGATCGAGTGTTTCGTGCGGTGGGAAATCCCATGCCGAGAACCTCAATTCAGTTAAAGGAAACCCTTCAGGTGGCGACGCAGAGGAACAACGCAGTTAGATGGAGTTCATTTGCATCGAACTAACAGGTTGAGCATGTGTAGATCACGCAGATGAGCTAGATTAAAGCCAAACACACAGAAGCTGCTTGGTTTTCATATAAAGCTGAATTATTAAAGCGATGATGTGGACTGTAATGGAAGTCAGTAAAGGTTTAATGGTTAAGAAATGTCCAGTATATCCAGCTGATAGATTTTTTTTTAAGAACCAGTATAAGAGTTTCAGGTTGTTCTGAAAATGTTCTTAACATACATTTTTAGAACATTAACACGAACGTTTTCATAAAGTTGGTTTTGTGTCCTTCTAACGTTGTGAAGTAAACGTGTTTAGAACGTTATATTTGTATCATAACAACGTGACGTTCTTGGAATGTGATGAATATTTTCTGACGTTCTCTGTTAGCCAGGTTTTAGAAGAAGCTGTGAAATCTGTGGAATCGGTCTTTTCAGATACGGAACTACTTTTTCTGTTTTAGTTGTGTGTCTGATCTGACGGCGTAACATAACCGGAACTCCTTCCAGTGTTGGAAAGTCCATAAGAGCAGCTTTAAGACTTTCTGTCATGTGTATTATTATGATCATGTTTATCGATTAGGTTCCACATCAGCCCTTAGACGTCCGTTATGAGTCGTATGTTTTTGATTTCGCCGTGAGAAACGTCCTGAATTTGTCGTCCGTGGTGATCACGCATATCTAAAAAACGCGGAGAATTCGTTTGATTCTAATCCTCCTGGTTCAACTTTCTCGTGTGTGTTTGTTGTGTTGCAGGAATCACGCGTATCGGGCGTGATGACGCCGCCGTGCCGCAGGATATTACCATCCAGGGTCCAGGCATCGAAGCTGAGCACTGTGTTATCGAGAACAGAGGCGGGGTCGTGACTCTGGACCCCTGCGGACATCTGTGTTCACTCGATGGAGTTCCTGTGACCACGCCCACCCAGCTCACACAAGGTAAACACTCTCAACACCAGGGATGTCGTCTTTTCTTTTCCTTTCTTTTCTCTCCCCTCCTTTTGTTTAGTTTCTTTCTTTCCTTTCCGGCCCTTTCCTTCTTTTCTTTCCTTTTCTCCCCTTTCCTTTCCTTACTTTTCCTTTTCTTTCCTTGCCTTTCCTTTCATTTCCTTCATTTCTTTCCTTTCCTTTTCTCCCCTTTGCTTTCCTTTCTTTTCCATTCTTTCCTTTCTTTTCCTTTTCTTTCCTTGCCTTTCCTTTCATTTCCTTCATTTCTTTCCTTTCCTTTTTTCCATTTTCTTTCTTTTCCTTTCCTTTCCTTCATTTCTTTCCTTTCTTTTCTTTCCTTTCCTTTCTTTTCCTTTCCTTTATTTCTTTCCTTTCCTTTTCTCCCCTTTCCCTTCTTTTCTTTTCTTTTCTTTTCTTTCCTTCATTTATTTCCTTTCTTTTCTTTTCTTTCCTTGCCTTTCCTTTCTTCCCTTTCTTTTCCTTTCCTTTCCTTTTCTTTCTTTTCCTTTCCTTCATTTATTTTATTTTCCTTTCCTTTCCTTCGTTTCTTGTTGTTTCTTTTCTTTTTTTCATTTTGATGAACTTTATTGGCTTGGAAATACCTGAAAAAAAGAAGTGCACCCTTAGTTTGCAGAAACTTTTCTCCAGAGCCTCACTGTGAAGCTACACGTAGTCGCCCCCTGGTGGTTAAAACACACTACACACTGTGCTTTTGGGAAACAGAGTGAGGCCAGATCTGATTTCATGACGTCTTTATAACGCTTATTAAATGTGCGAGAGTGCTGTGTGTTGGAAAATGTGTGTTTTTCCACGACAGGGCTGGTTTTGGACGTCACAGTGAGTTTAATTGGAGTGGTTTCTGCAGCGGTTGGTTTTGTTGTCTGTGACTCAGAGCTTCCACTCGTACAGAGCTGGAGGTCTCACGTTACTGCCCATACCATTCTACCCCATTCTACTCTGCTCACTCATTTTCTTTCTACATCATCATCATCATCAGGGTTGTTTTTTATCTCGTCCACGTGTTATCTTTCTCACTCTGCGTGATGAAGTCCTTCAGCCAAATATTTACTCCCAGGGTTGTTTGGATTGAAACAAGCACTCCGGTTGTGAATCTCTGAGTGTGTTTGTCTCTGTAGAGGAGGGGGTTGGGTTGAGTCAGTGGTGTTTGGATGACTATACTGTAGGAGTGAAATCAGTTTGGAACTTTTCTTGAAAATGCCCCAGATAGAGACGTCTGGAACATTTCAGTACTCCTGAATACAGTTTTCTCCACACGAATAACAATAACCGATGGACGTAAATCCATGTTCTAAGTGAACACTGTCATATTTTTATTGTTTTGGATTTTGAAATTGAATCAGATTTCATCACTATGACTTCACCGAAACAGCACTGACTCTTCTGTTTCCGACCAAATTACCAACGTTCCCTGTTTCCTAAATGTCGGAATTACAGATTTACATGTATATCTGAAGTAATTCCATCTATTGTATTTCCATCAGGATAAAAAAAAAACATGAATTAGCTAATGATTCACAAACACTGTAGTGTGAGATACACGAGTCTAAGATGAAGATGTTTGTGGGAGATATTTGTGAGAGGACAGAAACAGAGACAGACTGTTGGAGGTTAATGGATATTAAACCCACACCAGGTCCTGTGTAGAGCGGCGGAGAAACAGCACAGAGAGAGAGACAGATGGAGAGAGAGAGAAAGAGAGAGAGAGAGCGGGAAATGGAAACAGGCTTCAGGTTAAATTCCAAACTCTCCCTGAAGCACTTCCTGGGAATTACACTTTAATCCTCACTCTCTCTGCACTGTCCTGCGACTAATCACATTACTGTCTGAGTTCTTGCTTCAGTACAGTTCATACAGTTCATATGCGCTGTTTTATTTTTATTTACATCACCCCCCTTTTATTTTGGTATTTCACCTGAGAAAAAACTGTCACACGGCTGCACTCCAGCTGTTACAATGATCACTTTTTTCCATTAAAAATTCATATGTTCACGAAACCTGTACCACAAAACACTCATTTGACAGAAGCTTTTATCCAAAAACATTTACACATGATAATAATAATAATAAGAAGAAGAAGAAGAAGAAGAAGAAGAATGTCCCTCTGAATGTGTCATTTAAAAACCATTTTAAACCAAATTAATATATGCGTAATAATAAATAATAGTTTTAATGCAAAATAAACTCAAAATGGCAGGATGTATGAATATGCATGAATATGCAAATCAATTAGAAACGCCCCCATGGGCTCCTGCCATCCCATATCCCATAATTACATGCGTTTAATTACAATTATTTGTTCATCAAGAACATTAGAATGCAGGTTTTGGTGGCTAGAAGTTTCCCGTTTGATTGGTCCAAAGATGTTAAACATGCTTTGTGATATCACAAATTGAGCTCGTTTATAGCCCCGCCCCCAAAGCGGTTGTATAGCCTAGAGAAGTCTCCGATTAGTTCTGTGTTAACAAGTTCGACCCAAATGCCCAAATCGAGGTGATGTTTACTGTCAGGATACATGATCATTTTTTAGCTGTGGACACTGAAGTGCTGGAGACGTTTCTGCTGACTCAGGCGTTCATGTCGCTAATGATAAGCCGAGCGAGTCACACACACACAGGTTGAGAAAAACAGACATGAAGAACAAGCGAGTTGACAAAAACAGCCACGAGGAGCAAAGTTCTTCTCCATGTCCGTCTTTGATCATTGTCCACACAAACAGGCATTGATTCTCACCAGGGTTGAGGTTTCAGAGATAATAAATGCAAACACTGCCTGATCTGTAGAGCTTAAAGGTGTAGGAATCTGTATGTTCTAAACCTCACCCTGGAACTTTGACTTGTACTGGAGACTCCTTCTCGACGATAACGTGTTCAAAACAAGCACGTTAATATAAAATTGCACTATTATGCTGCTGTTATAGAAGATTAATCAACAACCTTCTGACCAATCAGAATCCAGAATTCAACAGTACTGTTGTGTGATAGCTAACGTTAACAAGTCTGTTCATTCGAACACACCGGATATCTTTAAAAAAGAAGTGAAAATATCTTGAATATGGGTAAATCTATCTAATATTTCTTATAAGAAGATTACATCCATCCATTTTCTATAACACTTATCCTACAGGGTCGCGGGGAACCTGGAGCCTGTCCCAGGGGGCATCAGGCACAAGGCAGGGTACACCCTGGATGGGGTGCCAATCCATTGCATGGCATCTTGTCCCCATCCATCTTGCTACTCTCTAGAAATAAACACTTAAAATGATAATAAAATTTCTGCCAACAGAACAAGAATATTTCCAGAGCACAAATGGCTCGAAATAGGTTTAATAATTCTATATTTTGGTTTATTGTAATCTTATAACAGGAAATATTAGACAGATTTGACTATCTAATTTGATAAATAGATCGTTTTATCACAAGCTGGGGTGTGCAAACTTTTGCACACTGAATATTCATCTCATCTCCTATTGCTAAGCTGTTGCTTGGATGTTGATTTGGAGGTTAGTTGTATTTTGGGCGGGGGTGGGGTGGGGGGAAGGGGGCTTAAAGGAGACATTTCTGTAAAAGTCCATCTTTTATAGCTCTCTCTTTCAGTCCTTCAGTCTGTTTAATGCAGCTTCATTATAACGTCATTATAACGCGTCTGTTTGCCTTCAGCCAGGTATTATAACTCTTCCACACTACCCTACTAACCAGTATGAGGAAACCAGGTACACCAGCACACGGAGAGTGTGTGTACTACTATTAAGTGTAGTACACTGCGGTTTCAGACGGAGCCAAAGAGGAGGGGGGGAGAAAAGAAAGGGCGGGGATTAAAGGCGTTTTTCTCCTGAACTCATTCTCCTGAACTCGGTCCTGCAGTCCAGCTTCACGTCTCCCTGCGGCTCCGCTTTGAAACAGCTGCACGTTTCCAGCTGTTGCAGAAAACGAGTTTGGGTTTGCAGTTAACGGTCTGAAGAGTTGAAGGAGACAGGAACGTGCGCTTTAAAACCTCTGGAGGAGAATCGCAGGAGGAGAAGTTCGAGATGCGGAGTTTGAGAAGGAACCCGGTTCTGTGAGGAGCTTCTCTGAATGGGACGCTTTAAAAGAAGGTTGGTTTGAAAGAAGTTATCCCGATATAGAAATCATTATGATTAGATTCAGCTGCATTTTCTTTTAAAGGTATTTAATCCGCCCACATGTGCAACATCTGTGTAACTCCTCCTACGTATGAATGCCTTATGAAGAGAAACAACAGCTCAGTATGAAATCTGATTAGATTATATATGTTTATATGAAGTTTATTGGGTTAATGATTAGTAAAGGTGTGGTTGTGAAACGCAAAGGCGCGTGCGATGGGGTGTGTTAATACCATGATGTCATTCAGACGCGTTTTCCCACACGTGAGCTGCGTGTCATTTCTACGTCTTTTAACTCTAACTCTTCACAATGTGCACAAATATAACGTACATTCAATGCACTCTATGTTTAATTAAAGTCATTAATAATATGGTTGATCTGCACCGGTGAGAGTTGCTAAGATACAGTAGGCCACACCCCTTGATAACTGTCGTTGTTGTGGCCGGTAAAAGTTTAAAAATCCCACATTTCTTGTGTTTTTATCTATGCACGTTGGTATTTGTTTGTATGTGTAAGTACAAAGTTCACTACTAATCCCCTCCTTATTATTTTCTCCAAGCATTCTCAAAAGCCTCTCCTCTGATGGAGAGAGACTCCACAGAAAGGTGTGATTATTCTTGTTATTCTTATAAATATTGTTTATTTAAATATTTTCTGAAGTAAAACTCCTAGTTTGAGTCCTAGTGGGGAACCGTGCGGAGTTCTCACCAGAGAAAAAAGGGTTCCTCGGGAGTTCTTTGATTAGTTAAGGGTTCTTAAGCCTACGTAGAGACTTTAAGGAGCGGGACGAAGAAGACTTGGCTCTAGATGTAAGTTTTAAACTCAGCCAAAATGTAAATGAGTTTCCTGCTGCCAGGTTTTCTGTTTTGTGTCTTGAATTTATTTTATTTTTCCACAGGCCTCAAAGTCGGCAAATATGGCGAGCAACATCCGGATAATTAAGTGTACTCTGTTAATTAAAGCATCCGATTGATCAGGTTTCGCGGCTTGGAATCGAGACAGTTAATTAGTGTCGGAAATGTAATAAAGCGATGAAAATTGTTTGACGGTGCAGAAAATCGAGCGCTTGTGGTCTCCTTGTAATTCAGTGACAGTAAAAGACAAGTGTGTAAAGTGACGCACATGTTTTATTCTCAGATCAAAGACGGATCTGTTGTGTCCATGAAAGACTCCGATTGAGCGGGTTTATGAGGACTTGTTTAATGGGATTAAACGCAGTAAATATCCAGTGTAAACTTATTAAAGGTCTCAGTCTTGAATTTTGTTTTTCCTATAAGGATTTAATCAAACTCTGCTCATGGTCTTCAAAATGGCTTTGTCTTCAGGAGTTCAGGTAGACATTGGAGCATCTAGGACTCACTCACAGCGCTCTTTTGTTTCTATAAGATATTTATTTGAGGTCTTTAGCCAGAAAAGCACAGCTGTGTAGACTAAACACCCACGGCTGTACTTGGAGAAACGTTTCCTGCTGCGTGTACGTGTGTGTGTTTTGGTTCTTGCGCAGAACTGTGTTTATCTGACGCTGTTATCTCGCAGATCACTGTTTTGACAGACTCGCGATGATGAAATGTCTCGCAGTGCGAAGGTCTGGATTGTTATGGAGTACGTACAGACGGACCGTTACGGCTGTGATTCTCGTTATTTGCTCGCTTTTCCGTGAGAGAGCTTTGCAAAGCACGGAAAAATGCAGGAAAATCGGTCTAGACGTGCCAGCGTTCCGAACAGTGGAATGTGTCTTGGAGATTTAAGGGGCCAAAAGTCAGAGGTTTGGCATGTTAATGATCAGCCTCTCAGCTCAGGGTAGAGAACACTGGACCGGGATTCGACCTTTGACTTTGAAGACGCTAAAGTCGGACTCATCGAAGCATGGGGTCAAGCGTTTCAGACACGCAGGTTCAATGAGATGGACAGAAACGGTTCTAAGCAGCGCATCTGCCACTGTGAAGTAGTTTTGCTTGTGCGATATGGTGTAGTAAGTCCTTTTTTCCTGAGATAAACATGTTCGCCGTGTTGTCCACGTTTTTGGATTTAGAGTTAGACGTCCTGTCCTGTCTCACCAAACTCCTTTTCAACTCCCATAAAGTCCCCTCGTCTTATTTATCATTCCTACGGCACTTCCATTAACCTTTTATTGAGTAAAATCCAGCAGAAAACGAGCTCCAGGTCCTCCAGCCAGAGCTTTGGGGTTTGGTGAAAAGCAGGAAATATTTTCCATGATTTAAAAGGCTGCTCTACGAGCTCCGATTTCAAACCGGTGGAAAATGCAGTTGTGGGTTGAAGAGGAGAGGATATGATGAGAGTTTCTGGTGGTGAGCCAGTCAGAACATTAATGAAGAAAGATGGACGCCAATGCGGGAACAGAGGGACAACCGGGGAAGATGTCCCAGGCACGAGCCGAGTGGAGTGTGCTTATAATTTTGCATTATTCAGAGCAGAGACTGAAGATTTGTGGCCATATTTTCTGGTTCTAGTAAGGACTCTTGCAGCTGCATTCTGGACTAACTGGAGTTTGTTTATGCTCCTACTGGAACATCCATCCAACACCAAGTTCTACCTATTCCATGACAGATCTGATAACCAGATGAACCTCATTTCAGCTGCAGTGAGGGACTGACTGCATTCTCACTGCACTTTGGTCAGCAGTTTGATTCACTGAAAGTAGAATATGTCAAGGAGATAAGGACAGAATTTTTTATTTCATTTAAAGATATAAGAAGAACTCACATGGGCTTATTTCTGTGTAGATCATACAACTCCTTTCTCGTCCATCTCTTTCCATCTCTTCATCAACTCTTCTTTTTTTCAATGTTTCTAGACACACTGCGCTACAGGTCTGGCGTAAAGTCCAGACATTTATCAGTCCCTCCAGACTTTCACGATTTTTTCGTTTTCAATAAGCGGAGGAGCTTGCCATTTTAAAAAATTACCGTGGACTTTCAGCAGATTCTGAGCCGAGATGTGTCATGTGACATAGTGGTGGCTTAGCGGATAAGGGTCTGGGTTACTGATCGGAAGGTCTGGAGTTCAAGCCCCAGCGCTCCCACTGTTGGGCCCTTGAGCAAGGCCCTTGGTTTGATTAGAGAGCTCAGGAAAATGGCGCACCTCAGATAGATGATGGAATAGCGATTGATAGAGATGTACCGTCTAGCATTGGCCCATATCTCTGTCTAGCTTTAGGACTGATGGTGTCACGGCGTAGCGAGAGAGGTGTTTGGACAGCTGTGGCTCTTGTAATGCCAAGGTCATGACCCTGATGTCTTGTTTGACGCCGTGGATTTCGATCAGGATTGATGGCTAACAGAGTTCTCTGATGCAGTTCTGCTTACACACCCAGACCAAACAGAAGTGTTCTCGAATGTTTATTCTCAGAGTTATTTGAATGAATTCTCTCCTCTCGTGTCTTTCTTTCTTTCTCCAGGTTATTCTCTGTGTTTGGGTAAATCCTACTTCTTCCGTTTTAACCACCCAGAAGAGGCCAGCCGGATGAAGAGCATGCTTCCTCAGAAGAGTCCTGTGTCCCCGCTGGTCTACAGCACAGGTAATGGAGCTCACATCTCACCTAACACTACACCCCCCCCCCCCAAACCACGCCCCCAGGTACTAACAACCCACCCACCCACCCCCATTTACCACAACAGTCCCCTATGGATTCATATAGAACGTATATCCTGTATTTCAAACAGCCCTTGTTGGGGAGGGGGTTGTAAACCGGGTTCAGTTACAGGTAACCAGGCCTTCTCTCTCCAACCTGGACAGGTGTGTCTGTGTGTGTGTGTGTGTGTGTGTGTGTGTGTGTGTGTGTACAACACACACCCAGGTGTGTGTACAATAGTATCCTTTGAAGTACAAGAACCCTTTCAAGAGTCTTAAAGGGTCAGCTGTCTGTTTTTTTAGGAGATATCTTCTCAAAAGAGACGTTTGCAGGCAAAGTCCTGTGGAATGTCTCCATCGTCTGCTTACTGACTTGGTTTGTTGTCAGTGTGGAGATTGATAGTTAGAGCCTTTTTGTCTGGCTCAGTAAACAGTAACCACAGGAACCTTTTCCAAAATCCAGGAACTTTTTTTTAGGAGTACGTTACATCTCTCAGATTACATCTCTTAGTTTGTTTGGTTGAATTGGATTGACTATGCGGAAAATCAGGATTAACCAATCAGCGTCGTGTATTTTTCCCATTTCTTTTGAAAGCTGCTAGACAGCTAGCTACACTCGGAGCGTAGTGATATCGGGGTGATATCCTGGAGGTTTATGGCAGGAACATAAATATAAGAATGCATCTGTTTTTATAAAATAAAATGTTATTTTTTCATATTACTCTAATATTTGGATATATTTTAAGACAGTGTTATTAATAGCGCAGTATTGACTAGCGAGTCATTTCAATTATGCCTTAAATGATTAGATAACAAATTAGTGCCATCACGACTCCTGCTACTGTCTGAAATCCACGCAAAACGCACGAGCGCATCAAACTTATCCATTTTAATTGTGATCCTTCTACATAATTAACTAATAGCTACGCCACAGCTTCCGTCTCAACCTTCTAGATCTTTACAGTGTTGATCTTTGCACTCTGTCATAAATCAAACTGACAGATCCATCGCTCTGTTTGTTCAGGAACTCCGTATGCCTTATTGCCGGATAGGTTCAGAACTCTTTAGATGCTCAAAGGAGCTCCATCAAAGTAAAAATGAAGCTCTGTTTTGTAACAGGTAGTTCAGACCTCCCCATCTATGGAAACTGGCACCGTCTACAGGACTGGAATTCTTAAACACCTTTAATATGTTTTTTAACGCTTGGAAAACCTCTACCAACCTGTTCAATATCTTCAAGTCTGTGCTATCTCTGCTGTCCTTCTATCATCTTGTACAAGGCTGGTGTAAGGTTCTGCTTTGCTCTGGTATGTGTGTTATGAGTGTGCATATGTCCAGTGTCTGGGATTTCCTTTGATCATTCTGCATTGGAGAAGCGAGTCTTAATACACTGTGCAGATGATGAGTGTGTGTGTGTGTGTGTGTGTGTGTGTGTGTGTGTGGTTGTGCAAGAGCTAGAGAAACAGAGTCCATGTGTTTAACTGTTCTGTTGTCCATCTTTGGCTCGGCTGCTTCTAGGTGGGCCGGACAGGAAAGCTTTATTTGAACAGGCTGAGAGAAAAACAGAAGATACAGCGGGCCGCAGCATGTGTGCGGTTCACCACACAGTCGAACTGAAAGGTTTTGTTGATCATGGACTTTCAGACTGTTTCTATTTTTAAAAGGTAAAACAGCTGAGATTAAGGTCTGGGTTTGCGGATGATTAAAACCCAGGTTTCAGTTGTTTCTGGAGTGAAGGAGAAATTTGACACCAAACCATTTTAGGAATGGACGAGTCTTCAGATGAGTTTCCGTAATCACCACTGCCTTTTCTTTCGTTTTTGTTTAGGAATTTGAACTGACAGTTTGGTTATGTAAAAATGCTGCCCTTAGGTAGACGCTTCACTTGAAGTTATTATCTCTCTTTTCTCTTTCTTTCTCTCAGATTATATGAAGTTCAGTAGCGATTTCAGTCCCAGCGGACCGAGTTCAAGAGGCGTGCGGTCCGTCTCCGAGCTGCGGGAATTAATGGACACATTACAGAGGAAAAAACAAGCTCTGGAGAACAGCCTGCGGACCAATGGGGACAGTAGCCCCTCCTACTTTAGCATGACTCAGTCCCCGCCCTCGACGCCCAACTCCTTGTCAGTCATAACCTCGTCAAGCCCGATATCTCCCTATCAGGACCAAGCAAGACGACTGTACACGTCTGACCGCCCGCCTCTTTTGTGTAAAGTCCCTACCCAGTCGTCTAACAGTGTACCCGCCTCACCACGACGCAGTGACCAGAGGGATTACAACTCCTCGCTTCCTCCTTTGCGGCCAATGACCCGGAACCAGTCCCAGGATAGCCTGCTTGCCTCTTCGGACGGTCGACGTGGCCAAACATCAAGTTCTTTGCTGTCAATGTGGAATGGTTCCTACTCTACAGCAAGCGATGCCCTTCCACAAACTCCAGGAAGCGGAAGCGGAGCAGCTAGCATGCCCTCCAGCCCACGATTAGCACGCAGGCTACAGCCTGAGGAAGCAGGACGCCCAATTCCAGTGCCACGCCAAAGGAAGTACTCAGCCGGTTCTCTGACAGGAATGGGCATAGCCGCTCACAGCCGCTCTCTACCCCGTCTCTACCGCTCGGCGGAATCCCAGCTCGCCCCTCTCACCCTACCATGGCCCCGCTCCTCACCCACCCCTGAGTCCAGTCACCAAAACGGGCATTCTGAGGTGATCTCCATCTCCTTGTCCACCAGGTCCCTTTCCAAACAAGCACCCACACGTCCGGAAGTGACCGCGCCCTCAGGTGCTACAACCAGCCCACGTCAGGCCAAGAAGATGAGTCTGACCTCCAGCAGTTCCTACTCGGATTTGGAGAAGCAGGCATTGCGCACGTCCTCACCAGCCTTCGAGCTGGGTCTGGGCGAGAGGAGGCAGTCGTTTGGGAAGGCCGGGATCAGTCCACAGGGTGGATTCCGTGAGAGGAAGGGCAGCATCAGCTCTCTCAGTGGGAAAGAAGAGCTCCAGGACTATCACCAGAGACAGAGAGACGAAAGACTTCGAGAGCAGGAGGTGGAGAGACTGGTGAGGAACTCTTCTTAAAGTGAACAAAAATATTTTTGGTATAGGATTAAAACTGTTGCATCACATTATTACTTTAAGAGAGTTCCAACCTACTAGGCAATGAGAAATATGGCTGTCATATTAGCATGTAAGCTAGCTAATCACTGAAGCTGACAATTTAACTAGCTAACAGGTAAGCTTAGCGTCTTCAACACAGACATTAAAAAGGCAGCGTAATCATCAATCAATCAATAATAATGAGGCAAAGCCTTGCTCAAGGGCCCAGCAGTGGTATCTCAGTGGTGCTGGGATTTGAACCCATGACCCATGACATGGGTCAGAAGTCCCATGTCTTAACCACTGAGCTCCAACTGCCCCACATAGTAAAGTTAGCACTGTTGGATTCTGGATTGTGATTGGTCAGAAGGTTTTGCTTAATTTTCTATAACAGCAGCTCTGACAATAGCAAAGCTTCAAATCGCAGCTTTATAAAAACGTGTAAGTAAGGAAACATTTATTTAACATTTATGGAAGGAGTCTCCAGTGTCAGTGGTAAAGCTGTAACTTTTCCAACAGAGTAGTTTACATGTTGTGGTTTCTTCATAACATGACAAGCTGCGTGTTTCCATTAAAAGAGAGGAACGATAGCTCTTTATTGTAGCTGTAATGACAGTGAGAACAGGAATTTGTTTTGTGGACGTTCCTCTACATAGCTATAAGCGTACATGGATTTTAAAAAAAGTGGTATAAAAGGAGATTCTTGGAAGTAGCAGCCAAATGGAAATAAAGGTTGAATTTGCAGTTTTCCTTCACAATGTCCTTCAGGAATCCCGCAGAGTGGAATTATGGCCTTAGGAGGAGAGCAGGAAGGGAGAGGCCCACCTACCTATGAATTAATCTCTTTTGTAAAAACACACACACACACACACACACACATGAAATTCCAGTTTTAATCGCACACAGACGCTGGGTAATGCAGTACTGACGCTTTCTCTGTAGTGGGGAGAACAGACGATTCAGGCTGAGGTGGAGTCGCCCACCCCTCCTATTAATAGTCAACCCTGAACCGCATTCGAGTCTCTGCGAGCATGGCCGCCCAAACACACTCTCTCTGGGAGGCCCACAGTGGGGCGGCGTGAGCTGGTGGTTCTCCCGCGCTGACGCTCCTAATCCTGCCTCTCTTCTGGCTGGAGCAGGGAAGTCTTTCTCATGAAAGTCGAGTGGTGTTTTCTCAACTTTCTCATGCTTTTCAACGAGGCCACCTGTAGCCCCGCCCCATCTGAGGTCGATCCAAAACCAGAAGCCCGGGCCGCTCGCTCATTAGCCGTTACAGCCCTGTAGTTGTGGTGGAACATTATGGTTCTGGATTAGAGGCTTTTGCTGGAGAGAGTAAATATCAGTTAGCTGCAGGTGGAGAGGCAAGTGTGTGTGTGTGTGTGTGTGTGTGTGTGTGTGTGTGTGTGTGTGTGCAAACTGGACATTCATATGTGCTTTTACTAGCCTGCGTTAATGAAGAGTTTCTCAGATTCAGGTACAAGTGTCCCATTACACGCCTTATTCATGTATCTACTCAAGTGCTGTTATTTAAAATGTTCAAAATGCATAAATATCATAAATACGTCAATAAATAATCAAAGCAGAAGTTAAATACTCATTACTCATGTGCATGTTGGTTTCATCTGGGTTTTCTGGTTCCCTTCCAAAAACATTCAGGTGGACTGGCTGCGTTAAATTACCCCTAAATGTGAATAAGTGTGGTCAGGGTGCCCTTCGATGGACTGGCATCCCGTCCGGGGCGTATCCCTGCCTCACACCCAGCGTTCCCGGGATAGACTCCGGATCTACCGTGACTCTGGCCAGGATAATGCATCGTCTTTCTATTTCTATTTCTATTTCTTGAGAGTTGCTCTCTTTCACTAGGGGTCATGGCTCAAACCCTGACTCATGATGTCACATAATTAAGCATGCACTTGGATATGTGTACACACACACACACACACACACACACATACATAAGAAACATCAGATCTCAGCAGTGAGAAGAAAGTGAGACCCAGGTTGAGCTTGAAGTGCTATTTATGTTTGAGATGGTTGGGTATATCCGGTGTATATACTACACACACACACACACACACACACACACACACACACACACAACTGACTTTAATAATGCCCTCCAGTGGAGCTGAACCAGCTGCTGTCTTGAACTTTGGAACGCGATAGAAAGCGGAAGGATTAAATCACTCCGGTTGTGTATTTCCGTCCCCACGGCATCCAGTGCCAGTTCTGTTTTAGGTGGCTTGAAGTTTCACTCGCTCAGACACGCTCGACCTGTCCAGAGATAGAGCCCTCTCGGCTCTTAAACATCGGCTTTAACCGCGCAAGCTCAGGTTCGATCGGGTCGTCAGGTGCCACGTCCCGGTCCCTTTTTTTTCTCAGGGTCATCACTATGCACCTGGACGTTCTGACCTCGGGCATCGTGGGCATGGTGAGTTCATTAACACTATATATATATATATATATATATATATATATATATATATATATATATATATATATATAAAAGAAGATTGCACACAGAACTTGAGCCACATGTGACTTGATTAAATAATAATTTATTCATCTGATACGAATTTAAATGAGCATTTACGCAAGACATGTGGTGTTCATGATAATCCAGTTAAAAAAAAACAAACAACAATCATATTATAAAATAATGAGTTTTTCTTGTACCACAAAAAAAAATTCCCAGCGATTACAATTTGTTTACATTAAAGAACGTTTTATCCGTATATATTTAGTTCCAGTTCTGACGTACGTACATTATAAACACTTTAACTCTGACTGTTACAAAGCGCTGACACTGGAGACTCCTTCCACACTGTTTATGTGGAGCATCCTCCGTAGTCTGTGTCAACAAGTTGTTACTTTAGAAACGAAGAAGCGAGTGCGTTGACAGTAAATAAACCTGTGATTTGCAGTTGCACGGCTGTCAGAGCTTTGTGTTATACAAGATTAATCAACACCTTCTGGCCAATCAGAATCCAGATGTTAATTATAGTTCCAAGAGCAGTTTACAGACTTGGTTTTGTTTGAACAGATTTTGTAGAAGTCTGTAAAACATATTTCAGTCCTTTTATAGATTATTTTTTTAACATTAGTGATAAATGAAGCGTTTCTGGATTTTATTACAGTTTCCTTTTTTCTCTGTATGGACTGACTCGTGGATGCACATCTGTATGAATCAGTATAAATCTGCTGGATCATTGCTGCTGGTCCTGGCTCGGAGTTCAAACACAGGCGTTAGCTGTGATGGTGAGAGTCGTGTTTGCGTTTCGTCGTTTATTTCCATAGAAGTGGCTGAACGCAGGGCTTTTCCGCCTGTTCATTAGGATCAAAGCGGCGTCCCATGGGAGCGTGTTCTTGTTCTCTTGCCGGGGGGGGTTTTATGGACGTCCTCCGTCTCTGTTCCGGTTACAGCGTCTGTTACTCAACGTCGGGTTCTCTGAGATCACCAGAATAATGTTTAGTATTAGACTTGAAGGGAAATTTTTGCAACCACATGACGGAGAGAACATGTCTGGAAGAGTAACCCACTCATGATTTAGCAGTTGCGTGTGATTTGTGTAGAGCGTGATTCTGAATCTTATTAAAATGTTAGAAGCTATAATCAAAACAAAGGGTTGTGCAGAAATTCGAAGTTTTGGCAATAATTCGTTATTCTTCTTCTTCCCCTTCTTATTATTATTATTATTATTAATACTCTCTCCTACAGGAGCGTCAGCGTCTGGAAACCATCCTGAGTCTGTGCTCGGAACGGAATCAGAGCGGCTCAGCCGTGGCCGACCTCCAGAAGATCAACAAGGAGCTCGAGAAGCTCCAGGTGACCGAGGATGAGTCCATGTTTTCTGACTCCGCACAAAACGGATACAGCTCTGGAGTCCCAGGTTTGGAGTTGCAGGTCAGTGAGGAGCACCAGGTGCGCCAGCATTGTTCCAGCGGGCAGCGAGACGTCAGGGCGGAGTCACCTGCTGGGAGTCTTCACGGCTCTGCCCCCACCCCTTCCCCTCGACAGGCGCGGAATAATAAGGTAAGATTTCAGGTAGCATGTTCCTTATTAGTCTCACCCTCTGAGAATAAGCTCCGCCCACTGAATGATTGATATCTCTTACACACTAAGCTTCTCCTGCATGTTATCTTGTAGATCAGTTACAGATTTAGTAAAGACGGTTCATTCGTTAGACATTCTGAGACTTTTCAGCTCACGCCCTTTCCATGTACGACCTTTTTTAGGCACACACACACACACACACACACACACACGCAGAGGAATGTGAAGGAAACGGGGACTGTCTAAAGGGAATAATATATGTTTTTCTAGGAGATTTAGGGCCTTAGGGTTTGGTCCAAGTCTAGTATAGTTTGTATAGTAAAATAAGTTGTATAATGTTTGTTTATAAACTATAATATGCATTTAGAGTATTTAGGAGTACTCCAGAACAGTTCCAGAGCCACTGAATCTGTTCTGCTGGGATACTGAGACACTTCATGTTGCATTTTCCTTTAATTTGTCGTCCATCTGTATATCACATCTGCAATCTATAGAGAGGTATGCAACAAGCAACATGCTGGAAATGATTTCTATATGTACCATAAATCTGCTTAAAAGCTGCATTCTTTCTTTCTTTCTTTCTTTCTTTTGTTCTTTCTCCATGTGTCTCTACATTATGTCTCCTCGCTATAGTTCTCCTTCTTCACATCGTGGTGCTGAAGGTCTGGACCTCGCTCCGTAACATAAACTCTGCTGAACAGAGATAAACATCGCTGTCCGAATATAGAGAGGTCACACGCTGTGTGTTTACGCTGATGTAATCTCGCTTCATTTTACCTGTGCACTGTGCACACACACACACACACACACACACACACACACACACACACACTAAATTAGCATTTGCAGTTTTTAGTGCTTGCGTTATTCACCTAATGGATAGTTTCTTCACTAGAGACTAAAGGTCAACATGTGGCTAATAAATCTGTGTAGAAGGGTTTATTTAGACGGACAATTTTGCTAGCTGATATACCTGATATAATAGCATATGATAAGCTAGTTAGCTAGTTCATATCCTCTTCTAACAACGTTTCTAATGCAGCACATCGCACCAACGATGTCTTCACATCGCACGTAAATACACAATATTTGAGTTTAGCTAACGTTTTTGTTTTCTCTCGTGAGGTGAAAGTTTGTTGTAAGTAAGAGAGTTATTTGACGACTTAGCGCTGATGGTTTTGTCCGTTTTAAACGTAGCTACACACCAAATGAAAGCTTTTGTTTTGAGAAAGTCAACGTGAAGTAACTTTTTTTCTTTTTCTGCTTGTAGAACTTACAATAAATACTTAAGAAATATATTATTTCTATATATTATATATTATTATTAAGAATATGTAAATTAGATGCGCCTACATGTCCTAGCTAAACGTTTGCAAACTAGGTTACCATGACAACCACAACTTAGTTCATCACTAACATTAGACATGTTCACTAGATCACTTAGATTTCTAGGCACAGTTTTTCGACTGTTACGCCGTTCACTATCAAAATGTAATCGTGTAATCATTTGCATAAGGGATGTGATTGGTCCAGTGAGCTTACACATAGCCCCGCCCCCCGAATCAGTTTTACACAGAGGTCTCTGTTTTGAATGGTTCATAAATCCAGAACCCAGTATTTAAATATAACTTTATGTGGGTTTTTTTTACTGACTCATTCCTCATGTTCATTCCTGAGTTTTTCCCACACGTCCTGATGGAGCTTACATTGTGCTTTCCTCTCAAATGGTGTATTTACGTCTGTCGGGGCTGAAACTAAGAGCAGGCGGCCGTTATAAGCTGGGTGTAGACATCGCCTTTATTAGATTAAGAGAAAACCAGCCTGTGTGAACTACTGGCGAGGGATCAGAGTTTCTGAAAATCTGCCGCTAAATACCGGCTCAAGAAATAGCTCGGATTTAATCAGATTTTGGAAATGGGGCATTAGTGTGTCTCATCTGTGGGGAAATACGCAGAATCATGGCCTCATTAGGTTTTATCTTTTGTGTGTAATGTTGTGTAGTAATGGCTACAATGTTAAGTTTAAAAAGATTTGCTTATTAATGTTATTTTCAGATTTGACATAATATACATACAATAATAAATGACTGCACCATTGTTTTTGAGTCAGTAGGCTCTGACACTATGGCACTATCAAACTATTAAAGCTTGTTGATTTACATATTTGTTTATGTCCTCCTTTTGCAGACTAAAATTCAGACACAAATATGAAATTATGTCGATGCATTTCTACACATTTCATTATTACACTACAGATAAGACGTTATTATAAGATTAGTAGAAACTCAATGGAAGAAACGATTCGAATCCTAATTATAATTGTTATCGTAATTGTGATGGGAGTACTGAGGATGTGATGTCATCAGCAGGCGCCCGAGGACGAGGAAGTGCGGCTGAAGCAGGAAGTGACGCGTATTGAAGAGGAGAGGATCCAGGTGCTGAACAACATGGAGGAGCTGGAGCAGAAGATCAAAGAGCTGGACAACCAGATGGATGAATCAGTCCAAGAGGTAAAGATGGTTGAGTTAGGGAGCGAGAGACTCTGTGATTGAGTGAGTGAGTGATTCAGTGATCACGTAAGTATTTCATGAATAAGCGAGTGAGATGGTGGCAAGTGATTCAGTGAGCATGGGAGGGATTTGAATGGTGAGTGATTTGCTGGATAAGTGGGTGAATGATTCGGTGAGTGATTCACTGAGTTGGTGGGTGAGCTGAATATTCTGTGAGTGATGAACTAACTGATTCAGTGAGTGAGTGATTCAGTGAGTGATGCATTAAGTGATTTGGTGAGTGAGTGATTCAGTGAGTGATTTAGTGAGTCGGTGGGTGAGTGATTCAGTGAGTGAATGATTCAGTGATAGTGATTCAGTGAGTGAATGATTCAGTGAGAGTGATTCAGTGAGTGATGCATTAAGCGATTTGGTGGGTGAGTGATTCAGTGAGTGAGTGATTCAGTGAGTGAGTGATTTAGTGAGTCAGTGGGTGAGATGATTCAGTGAGTCTGTGATTGAGTGAGTCAGAGTTTGAGAGAGTGGGTGGGTGAGTGATTCGGTGAGTGATGCATTAAGTGAATTGGTGGGTGAGTGATTCAGTGAGTGATTTAGTGAGTCAGTGGGTGAGTGATTCAGTGAGTGATTTAGTGAATCGGTGGGTGAGATGATGATTCATTGAGTCTGTGAGTGATTCAATGAGTCAGTGGTTGAGAGAGTCAGAGTTAGAGAGAGTGAGTGGGTGAGTGATTCAGTGAGTCAGTGACTGAGTCAGTGAGGCTTTGAGTGAGCGAGTCATGGGTGAATGATTTAATTAGTTGGTGGTTGAGTGAGCTGGCAGGTGAGTGAGTTATTTGGCGCCTTAATGAGTCTGCGTTTGAGTCAGTGAGTTATATTTAATTTATATTATATTTAATTGGAAAATTCCCCTTTAAGTTATTATAAACAAGTTTGGACACAAGTACAGATGCTACACTTTGTTGTAAATTCTGAACACTTGCACATGGACTGATCGCCTCCGATGTAACTGAACTATTCATTGCTGGACTGCTGTATTCAGTTTCTGTTTGTTTCTTTCAATGGAGCAGTTTATTTCTCTCCCCTCAGACCCAGAGCTTTCTCCAGCAGTCAGTTGTTTTACATCATGCGGCTTCTTTATGAGATGCCAACCAGAGAAATTACACCTTTTATGGCTGTGTGAAACGGCCCACAGACCGTGAGCTCGTCCTGATTTTAACTGGATTTAATGATGTTGCCATCTTGTTAAAATAAATAAATAAATAAATTTTAAAAAAGCAAAAACTGTAGCTGACTGCAAAAAATTTACAGCGTTTGGATGCTAGAGCATTTATATAATTAAATATACTGATGTAAATGAACAGAGCTAGTATGTACAGACAACTTCAGAATTATTGGCACCCTTCAAGAGAATGGGAAAAAATAAGGTCGAGATTTGAACATGGATGGATCTTTCAACAAAATAACGACCTCAAGCAAACATTCAAATCAACACAACATGCACAAAGACTGAAATGTTGTGCAGGGATGAACCGATCCAAGATCCTCTACATGTTTCTCCAACCTTGTACGACATCACAGGAAGAGACTCAGTGCTGTTTTCCTCTCCGGGGAATACAAATGTCAGGGGGAAGGGGGCAAATACTTTTGAAAGTAGTCAAAAAATATTGTGTTAAAAGGAAACTGTAGAAAGTCTCCTAACGTGTACTCAATTCACGGTGTTTGTTTGTGGTCGTTTTTATGGAGGGTGCCAATAGTTTTGGGGTTGACTAAAAATTTGTAGTTGACTGTGAATGCTAACTTAGCTGTGTGTGTGTGTGTGTGTGTGTGTGTGTGTGTGTGTGTGTGTAGATGGAGGTGGAACGCGCTCTGTTAGAAGGCGAGCAGGAGTCTGAGGCGGCTCAGCTGCAGCAGGAGAAGGAGGCTCTGGAGCAGCTGAAGGACAAGATGGCCGACATGGAGAAGAGGGTGCAGGTGGAAAAGTCGCAGGTATTACAGTGAACACAAACACACACACACACACACACACACACACACACATATAAAGTTCCTGGCAGCTCATCAGTCTCACTTGTAGGTGATAATCTCCCCATCTATCCGGTTCACACCCTAACAATGTGAGTGTGTGTGTGTGTGTGTGTGTGTGTGTGTGTGTGGAAAGCATCTTCCAGTTACACCTGCAGCTGTTTGAACACTCGAGCTCAGACATTCTGACTGCAAAGATTTTAAGAGACGGTTTACAGGTTGCATGGGAAATTTTCCACCCCAGATCTACTGAGTTCTGGATTCTGATTGGTCAGAAGGTGTTGACTAGTTTTCTATAGCAGAGGCTCTGACAGTAGCGTCGGTTTATATTAATGTGCTCATTCTGATACATTACGGTTTCTATAGCAGCAGCTCGTTCGCTGGAACTCATACAGCGGACGCTCCACACAAACGCTGTTGTGGTGAAGTTTTCTTAAAGTAAGGAGATAATGTTGATGTAACATGTATGGAAGGAAAGCTGTAACTTTAAGTTTAAAAAAAAAAAATTAAAATCGCGTTATACTGTTTACCATCCGCCGCCTGGTATCAATAACTGTCTATGGAAAAAGGCGCAAAAGGTAACGCACACTAATCATTTTCCTTTTTCTGCTTTTATATGCCATATAATCCCCACTCATCTTCATGATTATCATCATCATCATTCTCTTCCTCCTGATGGCGGTGTTAGTGACTAACCCCAGCCTCCACACCTGCCCCTGCACTAACGCCTCTGCTCTGTCTGTCTGTCTCTCTGCTGTGTGTGTGTGTGTGTGTGGTGAAGGACAAAGCCCAGCTCGATGCTGAGCGGGTAAAGCTCGAGCGTCTGGCCGAAGTGTTGTCCGAGCAGCGCGCTCAGCTCGACACGTGTCCCGAAGCCCTGAAAGAGCAGCTCGTCCTCCAGCTGTCCAGGGTCAGTACTGAACACGGAGCCTTCCTCTTCTTCCTCCTCTTCCTCCTCTTCCTCTCTCTCTTTCTTGCTCATTCTTGCTTGTTGGCTTGCTATCTCTGTCAACACTAAATTCTCACACGCTTTTCTTGCTGTGATGGCATGCGTCATACAGTACACACACTCATACACACAGGCTGCATGAGCTGGAATGGGAGAAGTGTGTGTGTGTGTGTGTGTGTGTGTGTGTGTGTGTGTGTGTAGAGCTGAAGAAACGCAGTGTGTGAAAGTTATGCCTGACGGAGTGACAGCTGTGTTTTTATGTTGTCGGAGGGTCGTGTTGTGTGTGCATGAGACGCATTTAAAGGTCAGAGGTCAGCGGCGGAAAGACACGGAGCTGCTGAGGCTCGATTGGCATCCTGCAGGAGGCGACATGTTTGTGAATGTTCGTGTCTTCGGCGATGAGAAACGCTTAACCTTCTGCTGCCCGTAAAACGATCAAAGTATTCCAGGTAGCATAATAAATAGGTTAATATGTTATTAGTGCATATAAAGTCGCAACTAAAAATAGCATTGGTACATCTCTGAAATTATACTCCTCATTAAAAATTCCAGGATCTATGAATAAACATGAATATGCAAATTAGGAAATGTCCCACATGTCCTCCAGCCGTCCCATAATGGCAGGTGGATACGGGCGGGACTTCAAGGTCAGCGTCTCGTAATTCGCGTTTATTTGTCTACCAGCAGCTCGAAAGCGTAAGAATATAACATGGTGTTACCATGACAACGACGCATTTGCAAAACAGACTTGATTGGGCCCAAGCTGTAAATGTTAAGAATAGCCCTGCCCCTAAATTGTTTTTCATACAGAAGCACTGAGAAAGTTTAGAATTTCTTTTCTCACTGTGGCCGAGGTCTATAGGGTTATATTACAGGAATGAGTGGGGCATGACTCATTAATGTGTGTGTGTGTGTGTGTGTGTGTGTGTGTGTGTGTGTGTGTGTGTGTGTGTGAGACGCAGGACGCCGAGACGCTGGAGGTAGAGACGAAGCGTTTCGAGGACCTGGAGTTCCAGCAGCTGGAGCGAGAGAGCCGTCAGGACGAGGAGAAAGAGACGCAGACGCAGCAGGTCCTCCGAGAGATCGCAGAGTACCAGCGCAGCACTGTCACCCGCAAGGTACCGCAACCGTGCGTGTGTGTGTGTGTCTGTGAGTGTGTGTGAGTGTGTAAAATACATATTTTAATGTTTAACATCTTATCTACTACTATTACTACTACTACTACTACTAATAATAATAATAATAATAATAATATGTGTATACAGTATACAGCACATTTAATTAATTTAATGCAGCTCGAAATGCTTTATTTGCATTTAAAGAGATTATAATAAAATCAGGACGCCATGGCAACAAAGAAATTGAGCTAAGTTTCAACAAGAACATGAAGATAAAATGATCATTTGGTCTCCTTGTGATTAGTTTTTTCTTAAGAGAACAACACCCATTGTGTTTTTCTTTTTACACACACCGTGCAAAATCATTTGGTGTTTGTCAGAGCTTTTCTTTCCTCTCCTCTTGTAGGAGAAGATGCTTGCTCTGAAGAAACAGTCCACACAGATCATCCAGCAGGCCCAAAAGGAGAAGGAGAGCTTTCTGAAGGAGAAGAACAACCTTCAGATGATGCTGCAGCGGGTGAGAGATGCAGAAACACCAGGAAGAAGGTGGAACTGGGCGTGTCTCGTTCGCTGACTGAAGTTTCTCCTTCGTTTCTGGGGGGTTTTTTTTTACAGGAAAAGGAGAATCTCAACAACCTGGAGAAGAAATATGGCGAGCTCACGGGGGGGCGGAGCTTCCCCGTCAACCCCCTCAGTATGAAGGAGGTACGGTGTGAAAACCTCATCTGTCAATCAAAACTACCTGGATCAAAATAGTTTTTAAAGTGGAGATGCAAAAGAACGCATGGCAGGGTTTGGAAGTAACAAGAACCTGATTGCTAAAAGAAAAAAGGTTCATTTTATGCAAATGACATGCGACCGTCATGTTGCGCTGACCAATCAGCTCCAACCTAGTGATTATTTGTTATCTAGCTGTCCAATTAACATAAATAAATTTTAATATATTTTTCATATTCGTTTCATAATCAAAGCTTCCATTTGCAAGCTTTATTGTAGAAGGACACGCCCCTTAAGAGATCACCATGGAAACGGGGTCTCTCTTTCTTTCCCTGTTGTTCCAGGACAGCTCCTTATTGGCTGATGTATGTCAGCCTTGTAGCGAGCTTAGCCACACCCACCATCTCTCACTACTTCCTGTTGATATCGTGGCCTTTTCCTGTCTCTTCTCCTTTCTGTCCATTAAAAGTGCTGAGGTACTGCTCTGTGACTGCGTCTGCGTTTGCGTCTGCGTTTGCGTCTGCGCTGCATGTCTCCTCCCCCTCACCTCTAACACCCTGCTTAATTTTATCTTCTAAAATGATTCTCCATAACGTAAGATTATCATTAACGCTTGCTCTCTCTTATAATGTCGTGACTCCAGCGTGTCTGTGCTTTTAACCCTGCGCATTCCCCCCCCATTTCTAAAATGGTCTGTTCCACAGGGTTATGTCACAGTGAGTGAGATCAATGAACTCTATGCGAAATTGGGGGTTGAGACAAGCCACGCCCCCTTCAACCTCAATGCCCCCGAGCGTCCCGACTCTGGGTCTGAACCCAGCCCTAGTCCCGAAGACGGCAGCGCGCCTTCAGGAGAGGACGAGGTGTGTGATGCTGCGTTTACACACTAGCATTGTCGGATTTGTTTAGCAGCGGAGCTCATTTGCGTATTCATGAGTCTATAATGTTAGAACTGTATCTGGAGCTACTACAGTAGTGTCGTCATATCACTATATCACCAGAGAAAATGACAATTGTCCAGTTATTCTGCAAAGACAAATATATTCATTTAATTTAGCCGATATTATTAGCTAGGGTTTCCTAGGCAACCATAGTTCCGGATAAACATCCACCATCAGAGAGAGATCTTTACCTTATCTAAATCCAACATGGCTTATTCACTATATATGCTCACTACATAGGGTACGAAGTGCACCAGACAAACCAATAGAAAACCATTTCAGACGGAAATCACTTTCAGGATCTAAGAAACATAGAACGTAGAACGCATTTTAACATTTAAATACGATGGAATTTTTTTCTTTTTTTAAAAAAAATATGTAAATAAAGTGAAATAAAAGAGTGGACTCTTTTACTTAGAAACCCCTTTTTCTACATCAAGTGATAAAATGATTTGAACAAACAGTTTAGGAGCAGTTTCTTTCACTGTCCCTC